>NW_005871379.1:226700-281170 GCF_000147115.1 Myotis lucifugus
GATAAATTTAGTGAGACCCTCAAGAAATCTAATGAGACCCTCGAGGTTATGAAAAAGGACCAACTAGAAATTAAGCATACACTGACTGAAATAAAGGATGTTATGCAGAGTTCCAATAGCAGACCAGAGGATCGCAAGAATCAAGTCAAAGATTTGAAATACGAAGAAGCGAAAAACACCCAACCACAAAAGCAAAAAGCAAAAAGAATCCAAAAATATGAAGATAGTGTAAGGAGCCTCTGGGACAACTTTAAGCGTTACCAACATCCGAATTATGGGGGTGCCAGAAGAAGAGAAAGAGCAAGATATTGAAAACCTATTTGAAGAAATAATGACAGAAAACTTCCCCTCCATGGTGAAAGAAATAGACTTACAAGTCCAGGATGCACAGAGAACCCCAAACAAAAGGAATCCAAAGAGGACCACAACGAGACACATCATAATTAAAATGCCAAGAGCAAAAGACAAAGAGAGAATCTTAAAAGCAGCAAGAGAAAAAAGTCAGTTACCTACAAGGGAGTACCCATACGACTGTCAGCTGATTTCTCAACAGAAACTTTGCAGACCAGAAGGGAGTGGCAAGAAATATTCAAAGTGATGAATACCAAGAACCTACAACCAAGATTACTTTACCCAGCAAAACTATCATTCAGAATTGAAGGTCAGATAAAGAGCTTCACAGATAAGAAAAAGCTAAAGGAGTTCATCACAACCAAACCAGTATTATATGAAATGCTGAAAGGTATTCTTTAAGAAGAGGAAGAAGAAAAAGGTAAAGATAAAAATTATGAACAGCAAATACATATCAACAAGTGAATCTAAAAATCAAGTGAATAAAAAATTTGATGAACAGAGTAAACTGGTGAATATAATAGAGTCAGGGGCATAGAAAGGGAGTGGACTGACAATTCTCCAGGGGAAAGGGGTGTGGGGGGTGCGAGAAGAAACTTGAAAAAAATTGTACACCTATGGATAAGGACATTGGAGGATGGTAAGGGCAGAGGGTGGGATGGGAACTGGGTGGAGGGGAGCTATGGGGGGAAAAAAGAGGAACAACTGTAATAATCTGAACAATAAAGATTTAATTTTTTAAAAAAGAGTATGCATCCAGAGCTAGAGCCCCTTGGTTCGAATGCTACCTTTGCCCCTTAGTAATGGTGTAATTTTGGACAAGTTACTTAACTTCTCTGAGCTTCAGTTTCCTCAACTGTAAAATATAGACAATAATATGACACCAGGATGTTATAAGGTTTATACTATAACTAGAGGCCCGGTGCACAAAAATTTGTGCACTCGGGGGTAGGGCGGTCCCTCAGCCCAGCCTGTGCCCTCTCGCAGTCTGGGACCCCTCAGGGGACAACCACCTGCTGGCTTAGGCCTGCTCCCCGGGGATTGGGCCTAAGCTAGCAATCAGACATCCCTCTGGCAGCCCGGGAGCCCTTGGGGGATGTCCACTTGCCAGTGGGGAGCAGACCTAAGCTGCAGTTGGACATCCTTAGCGCTGCTGAGGAGCGGGAGAGGCTCCCACCACCACCGCTGTACTGGTAGCTGTCAACCTGGCTTGTGGCTGAGCAGACCTCTTCCTGTGGGAGCGCACTGACCACCAGGAGGCAGTTCCTGCATTGAGCATCTGCCCCTGGGTGGTCAGTGTGTGTCATAGTGACCAGTCATTCCGTTGTTTTTCTGTTAGGGTCACTTTGCATATTACCCTTTTATTATATAGGACTAGGGGCCCGGTGCACGAAATTCGTGCACTGGGTGTGGGGGGGGTGTCCCTAGCCCAGCCTGCCCCCTCTCACATACTGGGAGCCCTCAGGCATTGACCCCCATCACCCTCCAATCTCAGGATCGGCCCCTTGCCCAGGCCTGATGCCTCTGGCCCAGGATTCAGGCCTGGGCAGGGGACCCCACTCTCCCTCTGATCACCGGCTCCGCCCTTGCCCAGGCCTGATGCCTCGGCCAGAGGCGTCGACCCCCATCACCCTCCGATTGCCTGATCGGCCCCTTGCCCAGGCCTGATGCCTCCGCCAGAGGTGTCAGGCTTGGACAGGGGACCCCCAGCTCCCCGCGGTTGCAGGCTCCGCCCCTGCCCAGGCCTAACACCTCTGGCCGAGGCGTCCGGCCCGGGCAGCGGGGACCCGCAGCTGCAGCGGCCCTGCTATTGCGGGCTCCGCTTTAGGCCCAGGCAAGGGACCCCTAGCTCCCGGGACTGCCAGCTTCGCCTGTGCCAAGCTCCCATCGCTGGCTCCACCCCTACTTCCCGCTATCACTGGCCAGGGCGGCAAAGGCGCCCGATTCTCTGATCATGGCTGGGGGGCAGAGCAAAAGTGGCCCCCAGGGCCGCCTTTGCCCTGCCCCCCGGCTCTTAGCTCCCCCCTGGGTTTCCAATCACTGTCAGTGACAGGGGGCTTCTTCCTGCTTTCCCTTTCACCTCCCTGCATTGTGCCTACATATGCAAATTAACCACCATCTTTGTTGGCGGTTAACCGCCATCTTAGTTGGCAGTTAATTTGCATATCGCCCTGATTAGCCAATGAAAAGGGTAGCGGTCGTACGCTAATTACCATGTTTCTCTTTTATTAGTGTAGATAGAGGCCTGGTGCATGGGTGGAGGCTGGCTGGTTTGCCCTGAAGGGTGTCTCAGATCAGGGTGGGGGTCCGCTGGGGTGCCTGGCTAATCTGGGTGAGGGGCTGAGGGCCGTTTTCAGACTGGCCACACCCCCTTCAGTATGGGGGTCCCCACTGGGGTGCCTGGCCAGCCTGGGTGAGGGGCTGAGGGCTGTTTTTAGGCTGGCCACACCCCTTCAGGTAGGGGTCCCCCCTGGGGCTGGCCAGCCTGGGTGAGGGCTGATGGCTGTTTGCAGGCTGGCCATGGCCCCCAGCCACCCAAGCTCCCAGTGGAGGCTGGCTGGAAGCAGGTATCTGGGGTTTGTTTATCTTCTATAATTGAAACTTTGTTGCCTTGAGTGGAGCTCAGAGCCGGCCAGGACAGGTGGGAAGCTTGGCTTCCTCCATCTCCAGGGCAACCAAGCCTCCTGCTTGCTCCAGATCCATGGCTGGTGGCCGCCATCTTGGTTGGGTTAATTTGCATATAGTCACTCTGATTGGCTGGCGGGCGTGGCTTGGGGCGTAGCAAAGGTACAGTCAATTTGTATGTTTCTCTTTTATTAGATTAGATTATAATACAAAGTAATATTTGTATCTTACTTAGAACAGGGACTCGCACATAGTAAGCATTAGGTAAGTATTTATTAAGTGAACTCATACATCAGACCTGGAGTTCCAGGTGCCATTACTGCCCAATAACCCATCACAAACCAAGTGGCATAAACAACCACCCTTTTAGTATGCTCACATGTTGTGTGGTCAAGATCCAGTGGGCATGGCTTGCCTTTGCTCCATAGTGTGGGGGGTCTTGGCGAGGAAGACTTGGAATGCTGGGAGGACTCAGGTGGTTGGGGCCGGTCCTTCACTCATGTATCTGAGGCTAGCTGGGACCACGGGCAGAGCGCCTGCTCGTGCTTTGGTCATGGCCTGGCTTTGCACATCCTGGGAGCTGGGTTCCAAGAGTGTGTTTCAAGAGCATGTGAAAGAGTCAGAAGGAAGCCATGTTGCCATTTGTTTCTGAGCCCCAGACGTCACAGGGAGTCACCCCCACTACCCTGTACTGGCTGAAGCTGTCACCCAGGCTGATATTCAAGGGGAGGTGATATAGACCCCTCCTCTCCATGGTATTTTATGGGACAGGAGAGCCTCCACAGCCCCGTCTGTTTTGGGAGTCCCATGTGCAGAGCTGCCACCCAGGGTGCTCCCAAAGGAGCAGAGCCCTGCATTGACTCTGGTCACCTTTGCTGGGTGGGCCTGCCCGAGAGGACTCTAAGACTCATGCCACTCTGCATAGGGACTGTGGTGCAGGACTTTGAAGTGACTGGCAAGGCCACAATGCCAGGATCTGAACCTTGCTCTGCATCTCCTGCCTTTCAGCACCAGGGCTGATATATCCTGGTACCTGCACTAGTGCTGCATTGCTATCTTTAGCCCACTGAGGTTGCCTGTGCTCCATGGTTTTAGTTATAGGTTGCTAATTCATTTTTAAAATCAGCCATGGGATTAAGGATACTGTCCTCTTAAAAGCCACACTCCTGGCCTGAAAACTCATCAGTGAATCCGAGGACAAATGTTCCCATGGTGATGGTTAAAAATAGGAGCGTTGGGAAAAAGTGGCAGAATGAGATGAATGTCATTGAAATATAACTACATTTACTGTAAGTGTGAGCTTGGGGAAGAGTCTGTTCTAGGCAGAGACGCTCTATAGTGCTTGTGACATGGAAAACCCAAATCCTTAGCTGATTGCTGCTTTTGTGTTTTGAATGTTTATAGTGTGTATTGTTATGGATAGTTCTCAGTGTCCTTCTTACCAGCACTATTTAAAAGGACCCTGCCACTCCAAAGGAAAGTAAGAACCCTATAGTTCAGTTTTTTTTCTTTTTCTTTCTTTAAACCTCACCTGAGGATATGTTTTTATTGATTTTTTAGAGAGAGGGGGAGAGAAAAATTGATCAGGTGCCTTCTGTACACACCCAGACCGGGAATCAAACCTGCAAACTTTTGGTGCACTGGATAATACTCCTATCAACTGAGCCATCCGGCTGGGCTAGTTTATCTTCAATCTCAGAATGTAGCTTTTCCCTTGTTCTCACTGAGCAACATTTCTATATTTCTATATATGCTGTATATCTTTTAATCTACATATCTATTGTTTCTACATTTCTATATATCTCCTGCCTTAGCAGTCAAGTGCTGAATTGGACATATTTGAAAGGCAGGGCTTAATGTTTTCTTGTGTGAAAAAAAGTTTGTGTTTTTCTGATTTTAAATCAATACATTCTTGCCATATAAAAATTTTAAAAATATACAAAGGAAGTAAACTATCTTAAATCCAGCCACACACAAATAAAGCACTGTTAACTTTTTGATGAATATACTTTCAAATCACAATATTTTTGTGGATTTAGAGATAGTTCTGTTTTATTGCTAATGTTAAATATATTCTGAGACCTATTTTTATGATAATACTTAGTTACATTATCATGTGTAATGGCAAACGCATTCCCAATGATCAGTACCCCATAACTTGTTTAATAACACTAAGTGTCATAATGAGCCAAGGAAAATTTGGCCTATAGCTAAAAATTATTCTTTTACATATTGAAAGACAAATGATTTCATATATATGTATACTAGAGGCCCGGTGCACAAAATTCTTGCACTGGAGGGGGGGTTCCCTCAGCCCAGCCTGTGCCCTCTCGCAGTCCAGGATCCCTCTCCTGCTTGCTGCTCCCTACTGCTGGGCTTGCTGCTCCTTAGTGCTGCCGCAGAGACTCCTGCCATCGCCACTGCTCTCGCCAGCTGTGAGCCTGGCTTCTGGCTGAGTGGTGCTCCCCCTGTGGAAGCACACTGACCACCAGGGGGCAGCTCCTGCATTGAGTGTCTGCCCCTGGTGGTCAGTTCATAGCGACCAGTCATTCCACAGCTCGTTTGATTTGCATATTAGGGTTTTATTATATAGGATATCTAGGATGCTTTAATGCACATGTTGCGCATTCATCCTTATGCAGTTGGCTAATTATTTTCTTAGTATATATATTCCTAGAAGTAAAAGATGTATGTGTCCTTGAGTAAAAGATGTATACATTTACTATTTTGAGATTTCGATTACCGAAGTTCCCCTTGGAAATGTACCAGTTTACCCTCCCACAAACACCTTTGTCAGCATTAATAAATAAATAAATCTTGGTATATACCAAGTTTTGTAAACAAACAAATCATATCAATCAAGGTATATAATATCAATCAAGCAGTTTTATTATTTTTTAAAAATACATTTTTATTGCTTTCAGAGAGATGGGGGGGAGGGGAGAGAGAGAAACATCAATGATGAGAGAGAATCATTGATTGGCTGCCTCTTGCACACCCACTACTGGGGATCAAGCCTGCAATCCTGGCATGTGCCCTGACTGGGAATCGAACCAGCGATCTCCTGATTCATAGGTTGATGCTCAACCACTGGTCGATGAGCCACACTGGTAGGGCAAGCAGCTTTATCCTAATAAAGAGGGAATATGCAAATTGACCATCATACCGTCACAAAGATGGTGGTGCCCAGACCCCTCGGCCCTGCCAGAATCCTTCAGTCCTTTCAGCCCTGCCAGAGGGGTGGCAGGTGCACAGTGTGACTAGACCCGCCCTTAGCCCCCCAGCACAGGCAAGCCTCGGATGGCAGCTGCCCAGCTGATGCCCCAGGTGCAGGCAAGACTTAGATGGCAGCTTCCCAGCCTCCCAGGGCCGCCTGAGGCTCAGGTAACAAGGGCTGGCTGAGGCTTGCGCTTCTGGCAGTGGCAGCAGCAGAGGTGTGATGGGGGTGTCACCTTCCCCTGATCGCTGGGTTGCCTCCTGCCCCTGAGGGCTCCCGGACTGTGAGAGGGGCAGGCTGGGCTGAGGGACACCCCCTCCAGTGCATGCATTTTCATGCACCAGGCCTCTAGTTTTTCATATGATTGGCCATTTGTATGACTGTTTTTTACCCATTTTTATTGAGGTATTTCCTTTTTAAAATTTGTATATTAAGGGTACTAGCATTTTGTCATGTGTTTACTTGTATTTTTTTCCTGTGGTTATCTGTTTGGAAGTTGTTTATTTTTGTTTTATTTCATTTTTGCCATATACAAGTGTTACAGTGTTAAATGTTTCAGTGTTTTCCTTTAAATATCTGGTTGCACAAGTTTTTTTTTAAAAAGCCATTTATGTCCCCCCCCCCCCCCGGTATTTTAGTCTTTTTATCTTCTTTTATTCTGTTATAAATTTAGTATAAGAGACCCAACTCTATTTTTGCTTCCCAAGTGGCTAGCCAATTAGGATTTATTTTTAAAGCCTTGGTTGGAAAGGTAGAGAAAAAAGAGGCTGGAGAAAACAGAGGCTAAAAAGCAGGGCTGGGTCCTCTCTGAACCTCCCTCCCAGCATCCTCTCTGCTCAGAGGATCAGAAATAAAGGAAGCCAGGATGGCTTCAGGTGTGAGCTTCCCAGGAATAAGTGTATCATATTTATGAAGTCTTAATAGATTAAGTCTCAGGAATTTATTGTTTCTTTTCTTTTCCTTTTTTTAAAATATATTTTATTGATTTTTTACAGAGAGGAAAGGAGAGAGATAGAGAGTCAGAAACATCGATGAGAGAGAAACATCGACCAGCCGCCTCCTGCACATCTCCCATTGGGGATGTGCCCGCAACCCAGATACATGCCCTTGACCGGAATCGAACCCGGGACCCTTCAGTCCGCAGGCCGACGCTCTATCCACTGAGCCAAACCGGTTTCGGCTATTGTTTCTTTTCTTGCTTAGGCTTTGGATCTTATACCTAAGAATCCATTACCAAATCCAACATTATACAATTTACCCCTTTGTTTTCTTTTAAGAATTTTATACTTCCAGCTCTTAAATTTATGCTTCCTCCACTTTTAGTTTTTGTACATGGTGTGACAAAAGGATTCACATTCATTCTTTTGCATGTGTATATCCAGTATTCCCAGCACCATGTGTTAAAGACACTGTTTCGCCCTAACTGGTTTGGCTAAGTGGATAGAGTGTCAGCCTGTGGATGGAAGGGTCCCAGGTTCGATTCCAGTCAAGGGCATGTACCTTGGTTGCGGCACATCCCTAGTGGGTGTGTGCAGGAGGCAGCTGATTGATGTTTCGCTCTCATCGATGTTTCTAACTTTCTATCCCTCTTCCTTCCTCTCTGTAAAAAATCAATAAAATATATATTTTTTAAAAAGACACTGTTTCTTCCACATGCAGTGATCTTGACATTCTGTGAAGAAAAAAAACCATCTATTCCATTGATCTATATGTTTATCTTTATATCAAGAAAATGCACTGCTTTGTCACAGTTGCTTTGTAGTAAGAAAATTACAAAGTGCTGATCTTCTAGCTCTTTTCTCCTTTTTCAACATTGTTTTGGCAATTCCACATACATTTTTAGGATTAGCTTTTTTGTTTCTGCAGCAATGATTTGTTGCGATTTTATAGTGATTGCATTGAAAGTGTAGATTACTTCAAGGCGTATTTCTGTGTGACCTTATTAAGTCTTTCAATCCATAAGCTTGGGATGTCTTCATTTATGGCCTGTTTAGTATCCTTCAGAAATATTCTGTCATTTACAGAGTGCAAGTCTAGTGCCTCCTAGTTGGATACATTTTTAAGTATTGTTTTTGATGCTTTTACAAATGGAATTGTTTTTCTCAGCTTACTCATTACTATAGAATTATAGCAATTGTTCATCTCTATAGTTGTATTGAATGACAATATTTGAGTGTTGATACAGTATCCTAAAGCTTTTCTAAATTCATTTATTAGCTCTAACAATTTCTTTTGGCTTCTGTTTTTAATTACTTAATAATTTCTATATATAAAATCATGCCATCTGCAAATAGAAGTAGTTTTACATTAGCTAGTGTAATATTGAGGTGGTTTGCATTTATATTAATAAGGGATATTTGCCTGTAGTTTTCTTTGCTGGTGAATTTTTAGTCTGTTCTCCTGTCAGGTGTGAACAAAAACTACCTTTGCTCCACAGAAATGGCTTTGATCTTGGAGTATTTCAACTGAAGAGACCAGTTTTTTAACTAAATAAGTTCCCAACTAACTTATTTATTTCTGGGATGCATTTTTTCTCAAAAATTTCAGAGCCATGTATCCATAAATTAAAATTTTAATTATTCACTTAGAATTCCACTACCTATTAGTGTCCTTCATTAAACCTCAAAGGTTCTGACACAATGTGCAGATATTTTAAAGCCTTAAATTCCCTTGTAAGCCCTGGTTAAATGATTGTCCTACTCATATTTGTAGCCTCTATGGCAGGGGTAAGGAACCTTTTTTCTGCCAAAGGCATTTGGATATTTATAACATCATTCACAGGCCATACAAAATTATCAACTTAAAAATTAGCCTGCTGTATTTGCTCACTTAATTAACTCACCCCTAATGCCTTGGCAGGGCCATATGACTCGCAGGCTGGACATTCCCCACCCCTGCTCCGTGGGAAGATAAGCTCTATATAATTCACACAGAGTGCCTCACATTCAGCCAGCTTCCACAAGGAGCAAGACCAGCCATCTCTGATGTGGGCCATCAGGGCTGGCCACTTGCCCACGTATGCTCCCTCTAGCCATTCTGAAAAACAGACCTCTCTATGTGGATAATTGGCCATTGCCCAGGAGGCAGCCAGGAGGGGCTGTCGCTGAGGCCCAGCATCTTGTGGTAGAACATGCAGTAGCTGCAGTTGTGTACCAGTGTCCTGGGAAGAGACACAGAGAGGGCAAACCCCTTTCTTATGAGAAGGTGGCTAAGCAGGAAAGCTCAGAAGTCCCCCAAACAAGAGGTCAAATTCCACACATCCAGCCCCTAGCTGTAGGTGGGAGCTGGTTGTCCCCAGCTCCCAGCACTGATGTGAGGACACTCCCATCTCCTAGCTGTGTGACCTAGTGCTGTAGGTGGAGATGACTGTCCCCACCTCCCAGCACTGAGGTATAAGTTGCTCCATTTCCTGCCCTAGCCGGTTTGGCTCAGTGGATAGAGCGTCGGCCTGCGGACTGAAGGGTCCCAGATTCGATTCCAGGTTGTAGGCTCAACCCCCGGTTGGGGATCTGAAGGAGGCAGCCGATCAATGGTTCTCTCTCTCTCCCTCCCTTCCTCTCTGAAATCAATAAACATATGTGTTTGTTTGTTTGTTTTTAAAAAAAGTTGCTCCACTTCCCAACCAGGCTCTTCCCTAGTGGCAGTAAGGGAGCAGCTTAGCCTCAGGCTCTCCTCTGAGCACCAAATTCACCAGAAAACAAAGCTCTTTCCTTGCAGTTTACAAATGTCCCAGGGCTCATTCTGATTTGGCTGGCCTAGGATGGACCTTGTTCCTGAGGACAATTCAGTGCCCTGAGTGGCCAGGCCTAGGGTCACTTGTCAACCTCGGTGGACGAGGAGGGAGGGAAGGTTCCAGAAAAAGGAAACTGAAGTACTTTTACTAGAGGAGGGCGGATGGATGCTGAGTGGCTGAAATGCAAATGTTTCCCAGACATGAAGACTCTGGGCTTGAGGCCATCCTTCATCCTGACCTGCCCCGTCCCCCATAGGGTTAGGCTCCTGTTGGTGTTCCTGACAGAGGTGTGTTTCCAGCCCCATCAGCACACATCACAGGGCACTGTCGCTTTTCCCCCATGTCTTTCTCTTCAAGTTCTTCTCTTCAGTCTTTGTTTACCCAGCTGATACCAGAGTGTCTTCTCTTAGATTTCAACTAGTGAGGGAAGGAGATAAAAGGTAGCTGTCCAAATAATTTAATGTCATAGTAGATATACACCAAAAAATGCAGTGGGGCCCTAACCGGTTTGGCTCAGTGGATAGAGTGTCGGCCTGTGGACTGAAAGGACCTGGGTTCGATTCTGGTCAAGGGCATGTACCTTGGTTGCAGGCAATACCCAGTAGGAGGTGTGCAGGAGGCAGCTGATCAATGTTTCTCTCTCATTGATGTTTCTCTCTATCCCTCTCCCTTCCTCTGTAAAAAAATCAACAAAATATATTTTTTAAAAATGCAGTGGGAACTCAGACAAGGACAGGACTGAAGGGATCAGGAAAGCGATTCTAGGGTCTCTAGAAACAATGTAGTGGCAGCCAGTGTCCAAAAATGTATTATTGATAGAGAGGCTGGGCTGGAGTACATAGTGTTAGGTTTGTTTGGGCGAATACAAATCCCATGAGGCTGACCCCCCTACCTAGGGAAAGACCCCCAGCTGCTGCCCTGCCCCTGTAGTCATAGAGCCCACCTCAGCAAGAGCAGTGGGATTCTGTACCCTGTAGGCAGCTCATACTCACAAGGAGGAACTGGCCCATGCATGACCAGTTTCCCATCCCCATCACCAGAGTGGTCATCTTTTACTTTTCCTGAGCAGTGAGAGGACAGGAGTATTACCCCTATTAGAGCTCCCTGCATGCAGAAGGCAACAGGTCAGGTTTCCAAAGGTTTGTAAAAGGTGGCATTTAAGATGGGTCTACCTAGGTCCTAAGCAGGAAGGATTGAGAGCATTCAGGCCAACACTCTTAGATGCAGCTTCTTGTCACCCCACTGTGGTCCTACTGTTGTCTCAAGGCTCTAATGACCACCCTCCTATTTGCCTCCCGGCCTGGGCTGCTATATGCAGAACCTCTACACCCTGGTGTTTGGGTTCTGACTTGCTGGCACATGGTTTTGCATCTCTGAACCCTAAGATACTCTCCCAGCTCCAGCTGGCTTGGTTCCTCTGCACCTGCTACCTTGCAATGAGCCAGTCCATCTTCAGGTGTGGCAGCCCCTGCTGTTTGACTTCTTCTCATTGTGCGTTGGGCCAGGCTGGAGACAGATAGTAACCAAAGCTGAGCCAGCAAAGTGCTGACTGTAAGGAAAGGAGAGAGGGAGGGGTGGATGAAGGGAGGGAGGGGTAGGAGTCTCATGTAATTCAAGCTCTAGGCCCTCCACTGTCCACTTGGGAAAATTCTTGCCTACAGGAGGCAGGGAAGCCTTGCTCCCAGAGCAGGGTTGGTGGAGGCTGCCTGAAAATTTTCACTGGGAATTTTCATCTGGTTCTGAGAAGGGTTGACCCATATGCAGCTGCATCCTTGATGACAAACCCGGATGCTTTCATGAATTGTTTTAGATTATGAATCAGGGGGAAATTGCCTGATATGAAGAGATTCACATACTGATTAGTAACTGGATGGACACTGTAAACCCTTTCCATTCTGAATAATAGAGCTTCGGGTTATATATCACTTTGAAGGAAAGGAAAGGCAATTATTGTTGCCTTGTGGCCTGACAGTTGGAGCCTGGTACTTGGGGAGAAATTTCTACATACAACACTGCTAATTGGTGCTTCTTCACTCTCTGCCAGGTTCCCAAACTGGGAGAGATGATGTCCAGTCATCTCACCTGCAAGCCACGAGGAAGGGCAGGACAGAGGGCAAGGATATCTGTTGAAGGACAGTGGAGACGGCTGGCTGCAAAAGGGAGTGTGCAGTGCCCCCAGCATTTCCTGGTCAGAGAAATGGAGAGCCCATGACCTAAACCTCAATACAACTTCTCTGAACAGGCACTCTATTGAGCTCAATGACAGTCTGTTGCAGGTTGGGTTCCCTGGACAGCTGACTTTGAGATGGTATTGGGGTTGCTCTCAGGTCCATCACCTATGGAGGAAGGGAAGGAAGCAGCCTTGGGGCAGAGGGAGAAGGTGGGGTATAGTTTCGACAAAGGCCTCAGCTGACCCCATTGAGAGAGTTCTGAAGCTGAACGGCCTTTTGAGGTGTCCTGAGGGGCAGTCTTTATACCCCAGCTTCAGCTGGTCTGTGAATACTTGCTGTCCCCAGAAAGGAGGGGTGGCCTTGGGATATGTAGCTCTCTTCACTTGGGGGACATTCCCGAAGAGTGCTGTTAGCCGGCCCTACACGTCCAGCAACTACCTTTAGTCATGAAGGTGGACCTAGATGGTTTATCACGTTGTCCATTACTCCTTTGCTACTCAAGAGTCACTTCTTTGTGTAAGTTCTGGAAGCAGCTCTACTTTTCCTGGAGGAAAGTGATGGTTAATGGGACAAACCACAGTCCCAACCTCTGCAGCTGGTTTTGAAGCCCCAAATGATAATTGTCATCTCCCTCCTCTACTAGCCATTGTAGATCCATTTTTTAAAAAAATGTATTTTTATTGATTTAAGAGAGGGCGAGGGAGAGAGATAGAAACATCAATGATGAGAGAATCATTGACTGGCTGCCTCCTGCATGCCCCCTACTGGGGATCGAGCCCGAAACCCGGGCATGTGCTCTTGACAGGATCCAAACCTGGCACCCTTCAGTCCCCAGGCCAACACTTATCCACTGAGCCAAACTGGCCAGGGCCATTTTAGAGTCTTCTCACCCTCAGGAAGGATCTTTGCTAAGCCTCTGGTCACCATGCCATTTTCAGGCCAGGGCTGCTGTACTTGTCTACTTACCATTAAAACTGAGCAAGGGTGTAACAGACACCCAACTGGATCATCTGGGTGCCAAACATCTTTTTTGCTCCATTGTGTAACCAAAGCCCTAGCTCTTCCTGATGAGCAGGGTCATTTGTTCCTTCCAGGACGGTGCCTCACCCTTCTTGTCTGCTAGTCCCTTGACATGAGTTCAAAGTGCCTGGTGGCAAGTGTAAATTAAAGTTCAATAGGGCTTTTGCTCTTATCCTCTAGTGGAAATATTTCCTTTTTGGGAACCAGGGCTTCAAACCCCTCAAAGCTCAGAGTTGTGGTGACAGAAATACCTGCAGTGGGATCATTGGGATTAATGGGAAGAGGAGCCACTCCTAGTTCTACCCCTTGGTCCCTGGACCTATCCATTCTTCTTATTGGGACATAGCACCATATTGATTGTTGATAGAGTATACACCAGTGGTCACCAACCGGTGGTCCACAAGAAAATTTTGGTGGTCTGTAGAAAAATTTGGACATTATTTGCATTTTTTACATTTTATTAATCCTAATAAATAATAAAACCAAAAATATTCTAAGAAATTCTTATATTCTGACTGAATGACAATTTTTGCCTTTACATTGTACTAAATTCATGAAATATACTAGAGTCTAGTAGAGAGGTTCTCAACCTGTGGGTCGCGACCCCTTGGGGGTCGAACGACCCTTTCACAGGGGTTGCCTAAGACCATCGGAAAACACTTATAATTACATATTGTTTTGTGATTAATCACTATGCTTTCATTATGTTCAATTTGTAACAATGAAAATACATCCTGCATATCAGATATTTACATTACGATTCATAACAGTAGCAAAATTACAGTTATGAAGCCGTCCGCAACGAAAATAATTTTATGGTTGGGGGTCACCACAACATGAGGAACTGTATTAAAGGGTCGCGGCATTAGGAAGGTTGAGAACCACTGGTCTAGTACATCTTGTGAATTCTCCTTTCCAGTAACTAGAGAGGGGGAAACAAGAGAGGTGCAAGTGGCATCTGTATTGTTTCGACCATTATGGCAGTCACCCGCTCCGCGATTACTGATTCTCATCTGATTGTTTTATTTGTGTATTGTATGTAACTGTGTATTTTCTTTAACTGTTATGTTTAATGGCATAAAATAGTTTGACTTTAATAACTATCATTTCTTGTTTGGTTTTAGATTCAAATGAAATAAACCCATAATGAGTGAAAAAAAGCAAAGGAATATTTTGCATTTCTTTAGTAATACAAACGATAATGCAACTAACGATAATAGTAACAATAGTAATATGTGTACTTCACTTAACCGTGAGCTGATCAATGAATGAGTCTCCAGAGTCCTCGGCAGGCACCATTAGGAAGAATATTTGAACTGGAGGCGGAGAGAAGAAAACACTCAAAATATCAAGAAAATATGATTCGAACTACTTGAAATTTGGATTTGTTCAAGAACTTGGTAGTTAGCTGGATCCACGGCCGCTTTGTGTTGTGTGTTCTGAGAGTTTATCCAATCATGTCATGAAACCTTCGAAACTCAAAGACACTTGCAATCAAAACACCTGGATTTAGCTAAAAAACCACTTGAATATTTTCAAAGAGTGCGTGAAAATATGCAAAAGCAAGTAATTGCTTTAACAAAAATGACTTTTGGAGATAAATCCTTATTAAAGTCTTCTTATCTGATAGTACTTCAGATTGAGAAAAAAAATTGAATACGATTGGAGAAGAATTAATTAAGCCTTGCATGTTACAAGCCTGTGAAGAGGTTTTGGGAAAGCAGGCTGTCCAGAAAATGAAAGCAATTCCTATATCCGCTAACACTGTCAAATGCAGAATTGAAGACATGGCTGAAGATATTGAAAATCAAGTTATAAAAATGGTGAAAAATTTACCATTTTATTCAATTTAACCTGAATCAATGGATGTAAGTAAAAGGCACTTCTCCTTTGCTTTGTGAGGGATGAGTGTAAAGGAGACTTACAGGAAGAACTACTTTGTTCACTCAACTTGCCAGGTGGAACAACTAGCTCTGAGATTTTTGAAGCACTTAATAGTTATTCCCTGGAACACGGAACTGAATGGGAAAAATGTATTGGGATATGTACAGACGGTGCCCCAAACGTGACTGGACATCTTTCAGGAATTGTTGCAAAGGTGAAAAATGTTGGTCACCCAGACATTTTGTCTATACACTGCATTATACATAATGAGCAACTTGCGGGGGGAAAAATGTCCCCAGAATTACACGAAGTATTATCAGATGTTATTAAAATTATAAATGAAATTAGACACAAAGAGCTCAATCCTTGAATATTTGAGGCACTTTGTGAAGAAATGGGTTTCCAGTATACTCACCTTCTTCACACTGAGGTGAGATGGCTGTCAAGGGGCAAGATATTAACCCGACTGTTCGCTCTGCGCGAAGAAGTAAAAATATTTTTCCAGCGGCAAAATAATCCAAAATTACAAGAACTCTTCTCTGACGATGTGTGGGTAGCCAAGCTTGCATACCTGGCAGATATTTTTTCGCTATTAAATGAACTAAACATATCCTTGCAAGGACAATGTAAGGATGTGTTCACACTACGAGGTAAAACGGATGCTTTTCAAAAGAAAATATTACTGTGGCAAACGCGGTTGGCTGAAGAAGATCTGCAAATGTTTTCAAACTTTGATGAATATATGAGAAGGATATCAACCAGCAGGTGGTACTGGTAACCCTTGTTCAGCAGCACTTACAATCACTCACAGAACCTTTTGGTCGTTATTACCCAAAGAAAGAAGATCCCAGACATGGTAATACATGGATAATAGATCCATCTGCAGCAAACATTGAAGATAGCAATTTAAGTGTGAATGAAAAAGAAAGCCTCATCAATCTGTCATCTGACAACAGTCTCAAAGCTAAATTCCAGTCATCCTTATCAAGACTTCATTTTTGGATCTCCATTAAAAGCGAATACCCATTGCTGAGTGAAAAAGCAATGAAAATTTTGATTCAATTTTCAACAACATATTTGTGCAAAAAAACATTTTCATCTGTCACAGCAATTAAAACTCAGAACTGGTCTCGGCTTGAAATAAATATGGCTCTCTGTCTTGCAGTAACGTCATTGCAGCCAAAAATCCATTAACTTAATTTCAAACAAACAGGAGCAAATATCACACTGTAAAAATGTGTAATACTTAAATAAGCTTCAATTATTTTGTAAAAATTAAGCTTACTTTGATAAATTTGTTTCGATTAAGCAACCTCTGAAGATTTTGTTATGATTAAATAAGTATTTATAATGTTGTTATAATAAATAGGTGCATTTCATATTAATAAAATGGAAGGTCTCAGATCATTATTTTACAAATGTATTTATCTTTTTAAAAAATCATATTAGTGGTCCACGGGATTTAAAATTATGAATTTAGTGGTCTGTGAGGTCCAAAAGTTTGTCAACTGCTGGTATACACTGTGTCCTGGAAGATGGTGCCCCATCCTTAGATGGTAGCATTTCTGTGCTGGCAACCCAGCTATGCCTTCACAGGCCATTCCTTCTCTCTCAGGCTGGCATCTTCTGGATGGTACAGAATGAGATGGGGCTAGTGCAGGGGTGGGCAAACTTTTTGACATGACTCCTTTGCTGTGTAAGGGGTCCTTTGGTCTGATATGATGTTATGTGGGATCTACCAATGGGCCAGACATTCAGTAAACACAAGATAGTGGTGCTGGCTGAGGCCCTACAGGCAGAAAAAGCAAACCATATCCAGAATGTGATACCTGCAGTCAAAATAAATTGCTGCCATTTCCAGGATGGAAAGTATCCAATGTCCCACTGTCATGACTCCTTTGCTGTGTAAGGGGTCCTTTGGTCTGATATGATGTTATGTGGGATCTACCAATGGGCCAGACATTCAGTAAACACAAGATAGTGGTGCTGGCTGAGGCCCTACAGGCAGAAAAAGCAAACCATATCCAGAATGTGATACCTGCAGTCAAAATAAATTGCTGCCATTTCCAGGATGGAAAGTATCCAATGTAGTCATCTTGTCATTAAGTGGCTGGTTGCTCTCCTAGAGGAAGACAGCTATTTTGGGAGGGGGGGAGGGGGGCAGCACTGAATTTGTTGCTGGCAGGTTGGACATTCAGCAATGGCAGTATCTCTTTCAGCCTTTGTGAATGGAGCCCATGCTCTGGGGTCCATGTATGGCTCCCATCTCTGCCACCATGGCTACTCCATGTTCCCATTGTGCCAGTAATGAGATGGCTAGTAGCATCTGACATTAATTGGTAAGTCATTCTCTCTACTTAGTTGTTCAATGCCTCTTTCATGAAGCTGCTGTCTGGAGGGATTCCACACATTTCTTTCTCACCCACATAGTCCATCCACCCAGTCCTCGTCTTTGATATTCTAATCTTTCTCCTCCCAGAACCTGGTCAACCAGCCAAGCCAACAACTGGTGACATGAGTTCGTATATATTCTAACCTTGGCTACATTTCTGTCCATGCCAAGTGAATGACCAGGTACGCCAATGAGAGAATTTATCCATTGGGAGAATTTCCCTTGCCACTGTCTTTCAAGATCACCCCAGAGTGGAGCTATAGTATAGCCATCATTCATTTCTGGCTTGCACCCACATACCATTCGGACATAACAGTAAACCAAACTTTGCTTTTTCCCCCCCTCCTTGGTCAGCTGATCATAAAGGGACCCATGTCTTATGCAGTCATATGTGTAAGCTAAGGGAGAGGTGTTGGTGTGCCATGCCAGCACAGTCAAGGAGTCGGTAAATTTTGGGGAGGGGTGGGGAGTGCACAGGATTAAAGAAAAGACAGACAAAGAGAATATAGCTGGGGCTCGGTGGATTTCCTGTGCCTGGATGAGGCCACAGAGAAGGATCCAGCCAGCAAGCTGAGGCTTTATTTTATAGTCAGAGAAAAACAAGTTAGTGGTCAACATAGTTACAATATTCTTGTTTCACTTGTTTTGGCAGCACTTGCTGCACCTCCCACAACCCATTAGCTACCCAGGAAGGATCTAGGGAGCCTATAAGGTTAAGCTTAATTATGCTAAGGGGGCTCTGCCCTCTAAGCTGGGACTTGTTTGTGGCTCTGCCACAGGTCAATCTGAGGCTTAATTCTAGAGCTGCTCCCTACATGTTGGTGCAAAATGGTAGGTGGCATGGATGTCTAGGCGATCTGCAGTGTAGCTTATCAGTACCCCCTGGCCCTACTCATGCCCCAATTCTGAATTGTACCACTTGTCTTACTATGGGTATTTTTTGGCCTACTCCGACTCTATGTTTTGGTGATCTAATAGGCAGAACCTAACTGAAATAAGATGAGCTCACGATGAAGTACTTTGGATCAACTTAAAAATATACAAAGGGAATTAAGTTTTTCAATATTGTTTTGGAATACACAAGCAAGTTTATTGACAATGGATTGGGAGGTTAGGCTAGAGAGTACTGTTAGGGTCTAAACAAAAAAGTGGTTGAGAAAATGGTATAGAAGATATTAATTTTTAAAATTCTAAGGAGGAAGAAGTGACAGGTAGATACAGAAATTGAGACAGCAAGTACATTTATGCTATCCTTTTAAAAACAAAACCATAGCTGTGAAAGAAAAGAGAAGGGGGTGGTATCTGGAAAGAAGAAGTGTTAAAGCCTCATTTTTTTCAAAGATATTTGAAGATGGGCTTGATTGTGTTTATGTACTAAGAAAAAGAGGCAGTAGAGATGGAGGAAAATGGAGTGATTAGAGGGGCTCATTTTGATAAACAAAACAAATTAAAAACAGGAACACAACAAAAAGACCAAGCAGAAGTGCTAAGCTTCTTTTAATCATGGGAAGCAGGACAGTAGAAAAGTTCAACCTTTCTGCCAACTGCCCCCACCTGGCCATCTTACCATCATTGAGAAAAAGCCTGGCTCAACAAAGTGTCAAATACTACTCTGTTATATATCCATTTCTCCTTACCTGCTTTCAAGGGAAAATAAACATCAATACCAACGGCCAGAGTAAAATCAGACAGTCTGATAGGATAGATATAAATTTCAGCTCCCAGTAAAGCATGATTTACTTTTTCTCTTTTTGGAAAAACATATTTTATTAAAAACATCTAAAATTGCTCTACTAGATAAAGAGAAAAACTTCTAATGCATTGCCTTGGAGTGAGCACAGTCCCTTTAACATCAAGATGTCCTTCTCAATATTTTGTCTACAAGGTACTTAATACACGTGGAAAAAAACCCAGGAACGATTTAGTGTAATGTTTTCCTATTGGACACTCAGCAGCTTCATTTTTATGAGGTTAGGGACAGAGTAGTCATTGAATGCCCTTTGAGGTCATTTAGCCAGGCTTTTCATGAGAGCTGCAAAGTAGCTTTTAGGGAACCTGCTCACCCCTCAAGCTGGTACCGTTGGGTCACAAGGAGAGGGGCAGGTACTCCCCTACCCAGGGTATATGCAACTAACTCCAAAGGGCTACCGCTGTCCCAGACATAGCCGGGCCACCTGTCCACTTGGCTCTCCAAAAAGTGTGGGGCTCTAAGGCTGTCCTCCCTGACTTGCAAAGATTAGACGGGTGTGCAGACTCCGACCCCGGGGAACCGTCTCCGCGTCCCAGATAGTCGGGGGCAGCCAGAGGGGCGGTCGAGAATGGCGTGATGGCAACTGCCGCCAGGCCACACTACCGCAACTGAACACCCCCACTACTTGGGCACCCCCGGAGCCTCCACAGAGGCAAGCCAAGTCCCCATCCCCCCCCAAACCTCAAATTAGTTAAGTGCGGCCACGGAGGACCGAGCCGGATTCCGAAGGCACCTGGCCACACCCCTTCCTCCGCGGGGCGGGACCGGACAGCCCGAAAATGGCGGCGACGGCGGGTCCCGACGGTCATTCCTGGGGCGCCCTTGACTAGTTCCCATCGCCGCGCCACCTACCTTGCTAGAGAGGGGCCCCGGCGCGTGCGCGAAGGGGCGGGAAGGAACGGTCACGAGCACTTGGAGCGGCCAATCAGCAGCGAGGAGTCCGGGCGGCGCCCAATTAGAGCACGGGCTGCAGCAAGGCGAGTAGGTTGTAAGTGGGCAGCGTGTGTGGCGGGTGAGGAATGCCTGGGATCTAGCCGTCCGCCTCGCTGCTTCCCGCGCGCTCCGCACTGCGACCCCGGTAGCCGGCGTGTGAACACTGAGGAGGCCGGTGCCGGCTGCCCGCCAGGTTCCCATCCCTGGCCCACGTCCGCTGCCTGCAGCGGTCACAGGCCACCTCCTCAAAGGGGACCCCTCCTCAGCGGCTGCTGCAGAGAGACATGACAGGCTTGGCGTTGACCAACTAGGAGGGTCGGCAGGAGCCCGCCGAGACCGCGAAGACTCGTTCCCCTCTTTGTCCAGGGCGCCCGGCTAGTGGCATGTTCCCGCGGAGGCTGGTGGGAGCCGCGGCCGCGGCGGCAGCGGTGGTGGTGGCTGGCGCGGTGCCGCGGGGGCGGTGGCCTGCTCGCCCTGCTGGCCAATCAGTGCCGCTTCGTGACGGGCTGCGCGTGCGCCGCGCGCAGCAGATCGCGCAGCTCTACGGCCGCCTCTACTCGGAGAGTGCGCGGCTCGTCCTCCTGGGCCGCCTGTGGCGCCGGCTGCGGGGCCGCGCTGGCCATGTCTCGGCCGTGATGGCGGCGGTTGCGGGCTTCGTTTGGGACGAGGAGCGGATCAAGGAGGAGGAGCTGCAGAGGTAGGCCCTGGGGCGAGGTCGCTGCTTTCGGGGCGGGAGTGGGGGGGGGGGGGTGGCACTGCTCCCGAGGGTAGGGCGGGACCTTGAACCTGGGGCCGCACCCGGTAGTCCTGGAAGCGGTGGTGCAGGAGCTGGCTCCTGTTTTAGCAATCCCTGTTGTTGTTGTGGTTGTTGTTGCTTTTAATTTCCTCTGTTAATTTGACTTGTCCGGCTGGAAATAGCAGGTCGTGTAGGTTAATGTAGAGCCTTGGAATGGGGAGCAACAAATAATATGAGATGTTGACGGCACTTACATGCGGCCATCGTTCGCCTAATCGTTAACACACCCAGAAAGGTGCAAATTCAAGACAAGCTGCAAATCTGACGTAAGGGCACAGACGTGCAGTTCACAGGGTGACTTCATTCAGATGGGACTTGGTCGGAAGGGCCAGGAGAGCTCTCCTCATTGAGAAGGATGAAGCTGGAAGGGATTTTGCCCTCCTGTCACAAGCCATAGCCCAGACACCTCAGCCTATAAGAATTGGGTCAGTGTTTACCGCTGTGACCGGGACTTGGAGGGTACTGTTTCGTTAGGCTCTGAAATTGTGCTCTTCGTTAAACCTCCGCGGGGAAAGTGCGTGTCATTGACTGAATTTGTTAACCTGCGACTCGAAGTCAGAGTCCTTGTAGTTTTCAAGTAATAGCCCAGAGAAGCCTTCGCTTCAGCTCTTGCTTTACATTGTCTCTGTATTTTTTTAAAAATATATTTTATTGATTTTTTTACAGAGAGGAAGGGACAGGGATAGAGAGTTAGAAACATCAATGAGAGAGAAACATGGATCAGCTGCCTCCTGCACACACCCTACTGGGGATGTGCCCGCCACCAAGGTACATGCCCTTGACCGGAATCGAACCTGGGACCCTTCAGTCCGCAGCCCGATGCTCTATCCACTGAGCCAAACCGGTTACGGCTGAATTTTTTTTTTTTTTTTAACAGATATTCTTAAACTGTTCTCTCTCTCCACCACACATACACCGTGCCCCTTGAACTATGAAACTGATTTCAGGAACCTAGAACAGGCCCCCCCCCCGCCGGCCCCACCGCCGTAAATCCCATACAAGTCTATTTATCCCATATATTTCTTCCGTTATTTCACATTTTTAGTTTGGTTAAAAATGGAAATACTTAACTAACGTGAATATTGTGACCTGTTTGGAGGTGTAGCACCCAGATGTCAGGCATATTTGTGCAACACTGAGTTGTGGGTATTGCAAGTTTACCTTAAGAATTGGTAATACTTTTCCTAGCAGGAAGGATGACTGTTTTATACATGCAATTTAAAGTCATAACCACAAATAGTCTTATTCACAAAACAATTAAGATATCAAAGCATGATTGGTATTTTGCCTAGTTTTTGTTAGTATTTCTTTTGCTACTTGGCCGTTTGTTGTAATGAAGCAATCTCAGGTGTAAGAAATAAAAGGAAACTTTTAAATTGAGAAATTATCCATTAGCTGTTTGAATTTTCATTTTGTTTTTGATGATGAAATACGCTTGTTCTACAGGGGTGAAGTTTGTGGGGAAATTCCCGTTGGATCTCTTTGGGGAAGAGGAGGAAGACCAGAAAGGGGCTACTGGGTACAAAAGAGAGGGAAGATGTTTGGGGGTGGGAGTTGAATGGTGTTGGAGCCTAGGGGGCAGATGATATTCTTTGGCTTACTCCATGTGTTTTATGGAGAAATGGCCTGGAGTCTCTGTAGATCTCCCATTTGCAGGAGTTAGAGGGGAAAATTAGATAGGAAATCGAAGCTGTAAATGTTTGGATTTAGTAGTTAACTGTCCACTGGAGCAGAAAGATCAGACCAGTTGATGACCAGGCCTAGTATTCATTCCATTTCCCTCTCTTCTGGCTGTTTCTGAAAGGGGGAGGTAGTTGAAATAATGTTGGTTCTAATCCAACTCCTAAAAGGGTATTGCTCGGGGTTAACCTGCTTGGGAATTTCTTAAGCTTAGGTGAAGGCCAGTCAGAACACTTAAAGTGCCTGTTGACCTTCTCCAGGGTTATAGTAAAGGGCCTCATCTACACTTTATTGTCCAGTTCATGCTTGAATTCAGTCATATACTTAAAATTTGATCAAGTTATCCATTTTGCGGATTAAAAAAAATATTTGTTATCTTGATAGGGAGGCAAACAGTATGCTATTCAACTATATCTTGGTTGTACAGTAGTTCCATAGATCTTTGTTCTGATAGCTTGTCATATTTACATTTTATTTAATACAATATTCTGGGTACAGGTTAACTTCTTTTGCCTAGCGTTTGCTTTAACAGAGGCACTGCTGAGGTTGTCATAGCTAGCTTAGAACAGCTTAGATTTTTGTTCTGGTGAGATGATTTTGGGTAGCTTCCATGGAACACTGTTGAATGTGCCTCAGGACAAGTGCATTTCTTTCATTGTTAATGGAAGAAGAGAATAATTGTCTCATGGCCCTTAAATCACAGCCTTTAGTTCTTCTGTGCTGTTTCTGTACCAACTTGAGCTGGTACAAACTAATTCAATGACTGCTGTCTTGGTGTGTGCAGGATATCTCTTTAAATGTGTGCTTTAAAGTGGCTTATGTTTTGTATGTTATTGGAGTTTCTACTCAGAATGAAAAAGAATAACCTTGCTTTCTATTCTTTTGTGTTTAAGATCATCTTAACAATAAATAGGATCTCATTAATCTAGCAACAGGAAGAAAATTTGAGAAGAGAAGGGCACCAGATGTAGAAATCAAGAAATCAAGCCTCTTAATGCTTGGTGTCTAGTATTCTTACCCACTTAGCTTTAATTAAACAAACAAAATAATTCAATTATTATTTTTGGTGCTACCTCGAGTTCTGTGAGCCCAGGGCAAATCTTATGGAAAAACACAATAGTAATTTAAAAAAAAATATGTTTTTATGAATTTTTAAAAAGAAAGGAAGGGAGAGAGATAAAAACATAGAAACATTGATGAAAGAGAAACATAGATTGCCTACCGCCTGTACTGGGGATTGAGCCTGCAATCCGGGCATATCCCCTGACTGGGAATCGAACCTGAGACCTCTTGGTTCATGGATTGACACTCAACCACTGAGCTATACCGGTCAGGCAGTAGTACGTTTTGATTACTTTGAAACATTAAGAAAAAATTGCAGGAACAAAAAGAGGAAGGAAATTAAGAAATATGCAAGGCTAGGGGAAAATCTCCCATTAACCTCCCCTCTTTTTAAAAAGATTACAGTTCATTGCTCTAGAAATTTGAGTAAATAAGTGCCAGTAAAGTTTCATACGGAAAACTGTGCTCTCATTTTTGCCTTTCAGGGCATTCAGAATACTTTTCAGTATGCTATTAACTAGATAAATGATTAATAAAATGTCCTTTTGGCTTAAAGGATTTTTTTTTAAACCACTTCACTTGAGGGTATTTTACTGACATACCCTTCTTATAGAACTACATAAAAGCTTACTTGAACTCTTTTATATTGTTTTCACTATTTTATCATTAGCCAGTTGGCCAAGAATTGCAATGAGGTAGTTGATGTCTTTTATTTCTAGGTGAGTGCCGTAACAGTTATACTTAAAAGTCTCTAACTTTGACAATATGGAATTTGAGGAGGGGATTATGTGAAATGAATTAGTTGTTGTAATGAAGGGTTGGCTTCATTTGTGTCATTTTTGAGCCTTGTATCAAACTCTACACTGACGGCAGGACCCCATAGATGAACCAACCATGGTTATACTTATTCTTCCGTTTTATGCCTTCAATTTTCATAGTTCTCAGTCCAGCCTTTCTCAAATATTGAGCCCACTTTAGTTTTGGAGAAAGGAAAGAAGCATTGACTATCTTTCCTTGATCCTCTTACTAATCTACTGATTCTGTTACTATTTTTGGAATAATCTTTTTTGTCCTTCTTTCCTTCTTATTACTTGTTTAAGTCTCTTAGATAACAAGGTGTAGACATCCAACCTGCCCAAACAAGATTTGGCACAGCAGGCTACACAGATATGTGGTGAGAGGTTTTCCTTCCTCTGCATACAGGGTATTGAGTGGCTTGGTGCACCTGGATCTGTCATGTCAGCATTTAGCAGTTGAGACCTTTCAGAGATTTTGAACCTGGGGAGGTAATCATTTACCTTTTCCTGATGCAATCTTGCTCCAGCATTCATATTGTGCTATTCAAAGAATAAATGTTATTTCTTCACAGGCTATTTCTTGTCCCCTGTAGGAACTTAGTCTCATAATTTTAATAAAAGGCCACTTCAATTATATGGGTCAGAGCTCTGTGCCACCTGGAGTCTTAGAAGGCCATTAAGCTTATAGTTCTGTAGTTTAATTTTCTCAAAACCTTATTACTGTGTAATTTAGTGAGCCTCTGAGGTACTTTTAATAAGATATTCCTGCTTGTCTTTATTATGTGATAAGAATGACATTTGGGAGTGTTGTTTATTTTAATTAAAGGATGCTTTACTAGTCCTGAACAGTAGCCATGTGATGCCAGACTTGTTCTCTGAGCAAGTCTGGCTGTGGTTTTGTTTTTTTCCTCTGCAAGATCTTATTGCCTACTCTAGAGTTCCTTCCCTATTTCTATACCTGTTTGCAGTGGTAGCAGTCAATCCTATTTTGCAACTTTTTACTCAAACTAAAACTTTTCTAAAATGGTTAAATCTTTTCTCGGGACATCAGTATAAATAAAAGGTTCTTGTTTGCAAATAAAGAAAGCAATATTGGTTAACTTGACAAAAAGGAATTAATCAGAAAGGTATTAGGTCACTCAAAGCATTGGTAAGAATGCCAAAGAACAGGTTGACCAAGAGAACTGCCAAGACCATCTAGCTATAGGAATAATCTTAGGGCATTGTTGCTGATTTTGTTTCCCCTAGACCGATTGCACTACTGCACTCTCAACTCCCTCAGGATCACTGACAATAATCTCCAAAAGATCCCATACCTTTTAGTCTTGAATCACAGAAGAGTTAGCTGTAAATGACATGGACAACCAACAAACAATCTTTCTTTGGTGTCTGCTATTTAAAAGTTAAGGGGAAAATACAAGCCATATTTTAAAAAATTATGAAATGCTCCCAGATATATAAAAAGATTTAAAGAGTAACACGAATGTTATAAATGCAGTTATTTTTAAGAAATAAAATATTACAAATAAAACCTATCTGTTGTATTTTTTTTATTTTGTTTTATTGCTTAAAGTATTACAAAGAGTAGTACATATGTCTCCTTTTTTTCCCCTCTTGACCTTCCCCCGGCCTCCCCTACCCCCCAGTGTCTTGTGTCCATTGGTTATGCTTATATGCATGCATACAAGTCCTTCGGTTTATTCTGTTGTATTTTATATATGATGCATAATTGTTACTGGAAAGGGGACCTGGCCCTTGGCTATTCTGCCTAGGGGCCAGCCTGTAGTGTGTGAGTTCTTTACTTTGTGCAGGAAAAATTTTACAAGGTGAGTCCAGATGACTGTGAGGGAACATTTATTAAAGCTGGGGACAGTAAAACAAGAAAGGGCTTAGTATAGGAGAAGCAACAGAAGAGCCTAGGCTGGGCTGCCCTAGCTCTCCGGGAAGTCAGAGAGAAAGGGGGCCTTGGGAACAGGTTCAAGGGTTTAGCCTGCAATAAGCTGCCACTGCCCATTGATCCCTAGGTTGCAAGTCTCATAGAAGATGCATGCCCTTGGGGGAAGAAGAGGGGAAAGGGAATGGGGAGGTGCTCCCCAGAGGGAGAGCACATACTGGCTCCTTTGTCTTGAGGCTTTCTTTTTCACAGGTGGGAATTTTAGGGGAGGCTCAGGGGAGGGTTTCAGCAGAATATTCATGTTTTCTAGGTGTCCTCCTTCAGAGTCATGGTCTTCACTGGTTGGTCAGTGTCAGGGCAGGGGGTTGTCAGTCATCACAACTGGTTTTGCGCTTTTCTTGATCTGGAGCTAAAATATAACTGAGGCCTGGATGTTATTTCTAGTGAGGTGACCTGTATCTGCTATAAATTGCATTGTCAGTTTGTTCAGCACTTTCTCAGTTTCTCTATTCCACTTGTCCTGGCTTACTGGCCTGTCTTAAAATGACACATAGCGTGATATGGTATTGTTACAGGCAGCCCAGACCCCAGAAAATGTGTTGTCAGACAGCCCCAAGTCAGAGGGGGAGGGCTTGTTCCTACCTCGATTCTAGTACAAATGAATTTAAATGAGATCCTGATCGTATTGTGATAAATCCAATTTATTAAAGCAAACAAATTTACTAAAGAAATACATCTATCATCCAACATAATGTGCACATGGCTTCTCAGCTAATCTGAAGAGTGAGTTGGGTGGGGGTTTGAGGCTTTCTTTATATATCCTCCTGTCTATAGGTTTCAAATTCCTCTGTTGAATATCTTGGTATGGATTAATTCTCATGGTCTTTTTTTACTTTGTTGTGGCCTTCCCAGAATTCATGAGAAGTACCTGGCAATTTATCTTACCAAGTCTTGAGACTGCTGGCTTCTCTGTTAAGGAGTTAAAAAGACAAAAAACTGTCCCCTTTCCTTTCCCCTTCCCCTGTCCTTTCCTGCATTCTCTTCTTAAGGAGGCTTTTAACCATTTTCTCTCAAGTGTCCTTGGCTGGGGAAGATAAAGGGCTGTACATTTACAAGTTGGCTGCAAAATGCCACACTGTTTGGCCTTGCTTAACTTTCCTGTCTCAGTTTCCCTATTCCACTTGCCATGGAATTTTCCTAGCTTTTCACTGTCCTGTAACAGTATTGTTTTGAATGTTTTAAAGCTTTATGCAGTCCTGTACAAAATAGTAATAAATTGAATTCAGCAGCATATAAAAAAGATTTTATACACATGAACAAGTGGGATTTACTCCAGAAAAGCAAGGTTAATTCATCATAAAAAACACTAAAAACCCGGCTGGCATGGCTCAGTGGTTGAGCCATTGACCTATGAACCAGGAGGTCACAGTTTGATTCCTGGTCAGGGCACATGCCTAGGTTGCGGGCTTGATTCCCAGTGGGGGATTTGCAAGAGGCAGCCTATCAATGATTCTCTTTCATCACTGATGTTTCTCTCTCTCTCTCTCTCTCTCTCTCTCTCTCTCTCTCTCTCTTCCTCTCTGAAATAAATAAAAATATATTGAAAAAATGAATAACTAAAAATTTTAAAAATCAATTTAATATACTATGTTGATACAGTGAAGGAAAATAGAGGGCATCTGTAATATTGTCAACAATAAAAAATAAATTAAAAAATAAAATAAAGGACAAAAACCACATGATCATCTCAATAAATGCTGGAAAAAAATTTGACAAAATCCAGCCTTTCATGTTTTAAAAAAAAATTGACAAAGAATAGAAGGAAACTTCCTCAAGCTGATAAAGAGCATCTGTGGAAAACAGCTAGCTAACTGTATAGTGAATAGTGAAAGACTGAAAGTTTTCCCCCTAAGATCAGGAACAAGACAATGTGTTCTCACAGCTTTTAACACTAGAAGCCCAGTGCACAAATTTGTGCACAGGTGGGGTCCAGCCAGCCCGCTCCAATGGGGACTGATCAGGGCTGGGCTGGTGGGGAGTGAGGGGGCTGTGGGTGGTTGGCCAGTCAGGTGTTGGGACTGATTGGGGGTGGGGCTGGCTGGGGGGAGGGGCTGTGGGTGGTTGGCTGTCCAGCCCTGCCCCCAATTGAGGTGGGGATCCGATTGGGGTTGGGGCTGGCCTGGGGGAGGGGCCACGGGAGATTGGGGGGGTGGCCAATCGGGGCCCAGATCAGGCCAGTTGGCCACTGCAGTGCACATTATAGTGACCAGTCATTCCAGTTGTTCTGCTGTTCCGGTACTGGGCTTTTATATATATAGATTGTACTGCATGTTTTTGCCAGGGAAATCAGGCAAGACAATGAAATAAAAGGCATTCAGATGGGAACAGAAGTAGTAATACTATCTCTTCTTTGAAGCTGACCTGGTCTTATATATATAGACAATCCTAAGGAATCCATAGGAACCTATTAGAGCTAATAAATGAGTTCACCAAGGTTGCAGGATATGTAACCAGACAACCAATGGGTCTGAGCTGCCTGTCACTACTTGAACCAATTAAGCAGAGACAGGGTTGAATCATATATGATTCCAATATTCTATTTCTGCCCCTAACAGATATATGATCAATATTTTAAAATGGTATTTCTATACACTAGCAATGAACAATCCAAAAATAAAATTAAAACAATTCCATTTATAATTAATATAAAAAGAATAAAATCCAAGGAATAAATTTAATAAAAGTGCATGATACTGAAAACTACAAAAGATCATTGAAAGAAATGGAAAGATTACTATGTTCATGAATTAGAAGACTTAATATTGTTAAGATGGCAGTACTACCCAAATTCAACACAATTCCTATTAAAATCATAGGCTATTTTATGGAAAACTAAAAAGTACTTTTAGTGATTTCAGAGAGGAAAGGGGAGGGAGGGAGGGAGAGAGAGAGAGAGAGAGAGAGAGAGAGAGAGAGAGAGAGAGAGAGAGGATGTGGAAAAAGGGAACTCTAGTACCTGCTGGTGGGAATGCAAAAACTCCCATTTGTCCCAGTGATCCCACTTCTAGGAATATATCCTAAGAAACCAGAGACGCCAATCAAAAGAATATATGTACCCTATGTTCATAGCAATGCAATTTATGATAGTTAAGATTTGAAACAGCTCAAGTGCCCATCAGCAGATGAGTGGATAAAAAAGCTTTGGTACATTTACACAATGGAATACTATGCAGCAGTAAAAATGAAAGGACTATTACCCTTTGAGACAGCATGGATGGGCATAGAGCGAAATAAGCCAGTCAGAGAAAGATTATCACATGACCTCATATGTGAAATCAAATGAACAAAATAAACTATTGAACAAACTAGATCCAGAGACATAGAAGCATGGAATGAACAGACTGATGAATTTCATAGGGAAAGTGTGGGTGGGGAGTGATTAACTTGGGAAAGT
Source organism: Myotis lucifugus (assembly GCF_000147115.1). Classification (NCBI taxonomy): domain Eukaryota; kingdom Metazoa; phylum Chordata; class Mammalia; order Chiroptera; family Vespertilionidae; genus Myotis; species Myotis lucifugus. The sequence goes on from NW_005871379.1 coordinate 256,460, forward strand.
ATGCTATATAATATAAAAGGCTAATATGCAAATTGACCGAATGTTGGAACAACCGGTCGCTATGATGTACACTGACCACCAGGGGCCAGACGCTCAATGCAGGAGCTGCTCCCTGGTGGTCAGTGCGCTCCCACAGAGGGAGCGCTGCTGTCAAGTGCAGCGGTGTTGGCGGGAGCCTCTCCTACCTCCATGGCAGCCCTAAGGATGCCACTCCCCATGGGGAGTGGGTCTAAGCTGTCAGTCAGACATCTCCTGAGGGCTACTGGACTACAAGAGGGCTCAGGCCTGGCTGAGGGCCCCCCCAACCCAAGTGCACGAATTTCGTGCACCGGGCTTCTAGTATGTATATATGGACACAGACAGGAGTGGTGAAGGCCTGGGAGAGGTGGGTTGAGGTGGAGGGAGTTGAGGGGATCAATGTGCAGCCACTGTGGAAAACAGTATGGAGTTTCCTCAAAAAATAAAAAATGGAACTCCCATTTGACTCAACAAACAAAGGGGGCATCTGTAACACTTTCAACAATAAAGAAAAACACAATAAATGAAAATATGTTTAACCAAAAAGAAACCCCAAAACATCAGTGATGAGAGAGAATCATTGATTAGCTGCCTTCTGCATGCCCCCTACTGAGGATCAAGCCTACAACCCAAAATTTTTGGAATAAAAATTGAGTTTGGAAATAAGCCCTTACATTTATGGTGAATTAATTTTTAGCAAAGGTACCAAGACAATTCAGTGAGGTAAGAATAGTCTCCAACAGATGGTACTGGGACAACTGGAGATACACATGCAAAATAATGAATTTAGACCCCCTACCTCACATCATACACAAAAATTAACTCAGTGGATCAAAGACCTAAATATAAACTAAAACTCTTAGAAGAAAATATAGGCATAACTCCTTAAGACCGTGTGTTGGGCAAAGGTGTGACGTAATTCCAAAAACATAAGCAATCAGAGAAAAATAGATTAATTGGACTTTATCAAAGTTAAACTTTTGTGCATAAAAGATCACTATCAAGAAAGTGAAAAGACAACCCCCCAGAATGAGAGAAAATATTTTATAAGTTGTATATCTGATAAGGGATTAGTATCCAGAATATATAAAGAACTCTTATAATTCAGCAATAAAAAGATAACTCAATTTTAAATAGGCAAATATTTCAGTAGATATTCTCCAAAAGAGACACAGATGCCCAATAAGCACATGAAAATATGCTCATCATTAGTCATTAAGGAAATACAAATTGAAGGCCACTTGAGATACCATTTCACATGCTCTAGGATTGCTGGAATAAAAAAGATGGACAATGACAAGTGTTGACAAGGATGTGAAGCACTTGGAACGCTCATATATTGTGGTGGGAATATAAAATGATGCAGCTGCTTTGAAAATAATTTGGCAGTTCCTCAGAAAGTTAAAAATAGAGTTAAACATGACCCAGCAAATCCATTCCTAGGAATCTACACAAGAGCACTAAAAACCTACATTTACACAAAAACATGTACACAGATATTCAAAGCCATATTATAGTAGCCAAAAAGTGGAAACAATTTAAATGTCCATCATCCAATGAATGAATAAATAAAATGTGATGTATCCACACAATGCAATATTATTTATTAGTCATACAAGAATGAAATCATGAATGAACCTTGGAAATAGGTTAAATGTAAAAAAAAAAAAAAAAGGCACATGAGATCATAGTGTAGGATTCCATATATATGAAATGTCCAGAATAGGCAAGTCCACAGAGAGAGTGGATTAGTGGTTGCCAGGAGCTGGGGAGACAGGAATGGGAAGTGACTGTTGATGGGTATAGATTTCTTTCGGGTGTGATGAAAATGTGGAATTAATGGTGATGGTTGCACAACCTTATGACTATACTAAAAAGCACTAAATTGTATACTGTAAAAGGATGATTTCTTGTGGTATATGAATTTTTTTTAAGAGGGGAGGAAATATATATAAATACTCATAACATAATAGGAAGGTAAAGGACCCAATAAAAAAAAACAAAACAAAAAATGGGCAAAGGGTATTAAATGACCTTTGACAGTCCTAAACCTTAATAGTTAACATTTGATGGCTAATTATGTGCCAGGTACAAAGCACTTTACATATAAATGTATTTAATTTTTACAATCAACTTTGAGATAGGCACTATTGTTATTCCCACTTTACAGGTTAAGAAATAGGGACAGTAATTCAATATACTAGTTAATGAATATTGGAGTCGGAATCGAACCCACAACCCTTTGGTGCATAGGCCGATGCCTTAACCACTGAACACAGCGGCCAGGGCTGTCTTATTTTTTTAATCCTCATTGGAGGACATGCTTAGAGAGAACTCACATTTTTATTCACACTTTATACTGTTTTAAACCCACACCATTCTTTTACAAGTCTCTGTGTGGATATGTTATTTCCCAGGATGACTCCAACCACCTGCAACATAACTATTGTTTTTCTCCTTTCCAGGTCCATTGATGAGATGAAACGGTTGGAGGAAATGTCAGCTGTGTTTCAGAGCCCTGGGGTTGAGCGCCACCCTCCAGAACCAAAATCCCAAACAGAAGGAAATGAAGATTCAGGGGGCAAAAAGGCACCATGGGAAATGGTGATGGATAAGAAACACTTTAAGCTGTGGCGTCGCCCTATTACAGGCAGCCATCATTACCAGTACAGAGGTGAGTCCAATGTGGCTGCCTTGTGGGTTCCATGGTTACCCCAGGTGCTCAGGACTTCTGTTCCTCAGACTAAATTGTCTGTTCTGGTTGTTTCTCAGGAAATTTTACATGGTTTACTGTTTGTTGTTTTTCCTCTCCTAGATGACAAGAGTCTCCCAATGTCTTCTTTGCTGTACTATGCAGTAGGGTGTCTTTGCCACCCCAATATGACTTCTAGTTTCTGAATCTGCCTTTAAGATCTGTCAGTATTATAATTGAAATACAGTAAAATGATAGGAATGTGGTGAGTGATGAGAGTGTGGTAAACATCCCTGATTCTTATCATTCTAGTTTTTGGAACCTACACAGATGTTACGCCCCGGCAGTTCTTCAATGTTCAGGTGAGTAATTTTTTTCCCCTAATTTGGAGCCTTTAAGCCTAGAAATTCACCATCCACATGAATAATTTCTCTGACTCAGAAAATATATTATGGCTTCAATACATTCATCTACCTCTGTACCCCTCATCTCACATTGAATAGCATCGGGGTAAACATTGGACTTACAATTTCTTTGTCCAGTGGGGACAGGACCAATTCTACCCCCTCAATAACTAGTTGGTTATAGCACCCACTGTAATATGCAAGTGCACACGTTTCCCTTAAGGACTGAACTTTGTGAATTTACATTGAATTTTTATTTGTTTAGATGTGTATGATAGTGTCTTATTTTGCAATTCCTTAGTTACTAGTGATGTTGGAAATTTAAAAAAATACGCTACTTGCATTTCTTTGTATGAGGTGTCTGCTCATCCTTTTGTACTTTTTATCTGTTTAAAACTTTGAGAATTGTTTTACCCTTACACATCTGTGTCACTATCTCTTGTATTTTTCTCAGACATGCGTACCCGTTAGAGTATTTTTTTTCTTACATTGTTCTTTAGTTTGTATTTTTCTTGTTAAGATTCACTTTCAAGGTACTGGTATTGGCCTACAAGAAGAGATTTTAAGACTTATATGTAGTAAACACAACCATGTCTTTCACACGTTAATGCTGTCTTTTAGGTTGGATCACAATTTCACAAGAAAGTCCTTAGGTCAGAGGCCCAAGCATCAGGGGAAGGCTTCTGCAGCTTTGTTTTAAATCTCTTGGGTCTTTTCTCTTTCCATAGCTGGATACAGAGTACAGAAAAAAGTGGGATGCCCTGGTAATCAAGCTGGAAGTGATTGAGAGGGATGTCATTAGTGGTTCTGAGGTTCTTCACTGGGTAACACATTTTCCTGTGAGTATTTTTACTTCTGGTTTTACTTTGACCACATACATATGAGGCAGAACAATAATCCTGCTCCTGTTTGTTTTTTAGTATCCAATGTACTCACGGGATTATGTGTATGTTCGGCGGTACAGCGTGGATCAGGAAAACAATGTGATGGTGTTGGTGTCACGGTATGTATTTTACCTGGGATTCCTGCTGAGTTCTGTTAGCTGTGTCCTTTACTCATATATGTCTGTAGTGGGTTTGCATGTTCTCAGTGCCCTTATATAAGTGAAGCCCAGGCCCATCCATCCCAACTAGAACATGAGTTTGAAGGGATATATGCTTTTCATTAAATCATTTCTTCAGTTTCTTAATATTGATGATTTAAAAAAGAAGTGCTCTGTCTTCAACACAAGGCCTAGTGAACTGGGATTTACCATATAAACTCACTTTGTTTTAGAAGTTAGTTTGTATTAATTTGTCTTGGTGACTCGTCTGTTATTTATTTATTTATTTTTGGAGGGTTAATCCTCCTGAGGGTATTTTTTCCATTGTTTTTTAGAGAGAGTGGAAGAGAGGCAGGGAGGAGAGAGTTTCATTTTATTTTTTTAATCTTCACCAGAGGGCATGCTTAGAGAGAGGGAGAGAGAGAGAAACATTGATATACGAGAAGAACATCAATTAGTTGCTTTCTGTACACTCCCCAACTGGGGATTGAACCCACAACCCAGGTATGTGCCCTGACCAGGAATCAAACCTGCAACCTTTCGGTGTATGGGATGACACTCAAACAACTGAGCCATTGTGGCTGGGCTTCTCTGTTGTATTTTAAATATTAGTGTCAGCTTTTTAGATTTTTCTCATAACTTTAGCTCCTGTGCTATTTTGTATGTTGACATTACTCAGTTTCCTTAATTTTTCTCCTTATCAGCGCTGTGGAGCACCCTAGTGTGCCAGAATCTCCAGAATTTGTAAGGGTCAAATCATATGAATCCCAAATGGTTATCCGTCCCCACAAGTCATTTGATGAGGTGAGTTTACATCATTCAAGAGGTGATGTGATGTCGCTTTGGAATTTTCTCAAGGAATGCCTTTTATCTGAAATGGAGAGGGCATGGGTGCATTGGTTCTCAGAATCTACTGGAGCCTGAAAAGTTGCATTTTTAAGAAGTTCCGAGATGAGGCTGATGCTACTGGACTGGGGACCACACTTTGGGAACCTCTGCTGTGGGCTGATAGACCTGGGGGACCCCCCTATGACAAAGTTCCATTTATCTGAGAGAGAAGAGAAGATGACAGCCCCTAACTCAGCCTATGGTTAGCAGCATTCTTTAGGAATCATTAAAATTTCACCACAATCAGCAGATCATATATAACCTTTCTCGACTTCCATTTCCTTGTCTATAAAATGAGAGGGTTAGACCAGCGATATTTAACCTTTTCATCTCATGGCACATTTAAACTAATTACTTAAATTCTGTGGCACACCAAAAAATATAATTTTTGCTGAACTGACAAAAAAAATAGGTATAATTGATCATTCACACCAGACAACTATTGTTGTGTGGGCTGTTGTCATTTTTTAACTTAACAGTTTAAAGGAAAGAGGTCAGTGCCCCTGACTAAATAGTCGGATGTTGCATGTTTTAAAAATTTTTGTGGCACAATGGTTGAAAATCACTGGGTTAGACTAATGCTCTCTGCCTTCCTTAAAATTCTGTAGCCATTTTTTGAAAATATTTTCTTTAACTTAGTGGGTGTTTTGTTTGTTTTTAGCAAAATTTTTGTTGAATGTACATGTTGATTTTAATGTTTGCTGTTTTTAGTTCTACTTCACTTTATATTTTTGTGCTGCCTTTTAAAGCTATATGAACTGTATTCTTTAGTACGGTTTTATTGTTTTCATCAAGTTGTCACCCATAACCTTACAGTGTATGGGATGACGATCCAACCAACTGAGCCACACTGGCCAGGGCTCAAGTTGTTTTATTTATACCACCTGAAGTGGGACTTTAAAAACCACATAGAAATTGTGGTTCACCTCAGGCAATATGGTGTATGCCTCTCTTTTTACTGGGAGATCTGTGTGTTTAATTCAGAACTATTTATAAAGAAGAATTTTTTGTTTTGTTTTGCTAATCCTCATTCAAGGATATTTTTCCACTGATTTTTAGAGAGAGTGGAAGGGAGCGGGGGAGAGAGAGAGAAACATCAATGTGAGAGAGACACATAGACTTGTTGCTTCCTGCACAAGCCCCAACCGGACCCAGGGATCGAACCTGTGACCCTTTGGTAGCACAAGCCGACAATCTAGCCAATGAGCCACGCCGTCCAGGGCAAGGATTGTATAGTTGTTATTTATATTTATATCTACCCTTTTCCCCTGTGCTGAATCTAAATTCTCACCACCACCCCAAGGTAACCCTCATTTACTTTAATCTAAAACACACAAATCAGCCTCAGACTAGTAATACCAACAAGATTAAGAATGTGATGACTGAAAAAAATGTGTCTCCTAAGTCTTATAACTGGCCTCTGTGGTGGGTACTGTTCCCATTCCCGTTGCCTGGGCCTGTACCTGGGTTGCGGGCACATCCCCAGTGGGAGATGTGCAGGAGGCAGCTGATGGATGTTTCTCTCTCATCGATGTTTCTAACTCTCTATCTCTCTCCCTTCCTCTCTGTAAAAAATCAATAAAATATTTAAAAAAAAAAAAATAATGTGACATTCAGGTAATATTGAGTACCTGAATAAAAGAATAAACCATTCACTCAGGGAAAAGGATATGGACTTGGTGTAAAGGCACAAGAGAAAGTCTAGGTCTGCCACCTGGATTTGTGGCCGTCTGCCCTACAAAGTGCAGACACAGTAGTTCCCTCTTACTCCTTTGGGTGGAGCATAATTGATTCGGCCCCCTCCTAAGGTCAGGACACCTATAAGTCTCTTAGTCCTCCTCCTCCTCCACACTGTCAGGCAGTGAGAGGGCTGACCTAGAAAACGTGGATACATGGGCCCCATGGTCAGAGTCCTGGGTTCATGTTGGCTCTCGTTGAGTGTATGGGGGGTGACCTTGGGCCAAGTTATTTAACCTCTGAGCTGAGTTTCCTCATTTGTAAAACTAGGGCTAATAGGTCCTGCATCCTGGGATTATGTGAAGAATTGAAGCAGTTCCTGACACATAGTTAAGCACTATGTAAATGTTTGCTGTCAGTAGTAGAGTTAGTACCATTCTGGCAAAGATTAAGATCTTTAAACATGGTGGGTATGTGTTGGGGTACTCAAGCCACCCCACATTAGAAAATTCACTAGAAGGACTCAGGGGACTCAGCATGTAGTTGTCCTCACAGCTAAGATTCATCACAGCGACATATCAGACTGCACAGCTGGACCATAGGGAAAAGGCAGAGTCCACCTCAGAAGACGAAAGGCACGTGCATGCTTCCCGTGCCCTCTTCCTGTGTGAGAGTCACAGAGAGCCCATTCTTCTGCCAGCAACAACAGTGCAGCAACATGGATGTAATGTTCCTGCCCAGGGGAGCCCATTAGAGACCTGGCACCTGATACTGTTATTGGGGATGGTTACCTAGGCACCCTCTGTCCAGCACATAACAAAATTGCAGAGCCCCAGGAGGAAAGCAAGTGCTCAATATAAATTGCTTGGTTTGTACTAATAGACACACACGGGATCACCTTAGCAGTTGACTGGGGACACTCTGGGAGCCAAGTTCCCAGACTCCAGCCAGGGCCAGCCTCGCAAGCAGGCCTTCTATGGATGCCAACCTCCCAGTCTTCAGTGTTAATGAACTCCTCTGCTTAGTGTAAAAAAATGGCACTCTAACCCACACTCAGGTCATGGTTATCCTGAGGGCCTGGATAATGGAGGCTGCGGTGGGTAATTCTGGTACCTTCATCTTGGCTGTTTTTCTTTTCCAGAATGGCTTTGACTACTTGCTGACATACAGTGACAATCCCCAGACTGTGTTTCCTCGCTACTGTGTTAGTTGGATGGTTTCCAGTGGTAAGTGGGCACTTGTGTGCAGGGTCTGGAACCTGTGTTGAGCGTTTTGTTTTTCTCTAGCTTCTTATTGACGGCAGCAAGATTAGTACTTATGTCACTGGAGCCCTGTTGCGGAAATTAAATGTCCTTCCAAACTTGTGCTTGAATATTATAAAGCTGTGGAAGCCTCCAGCTGGATTTGGAGGGATGAGAAATATGAAGCCCCAGAAAGGACCTGTGCTCAGAGGGGAGTTTTAAGAAGAGCATTTGCTTGAAGCCTTAAATATGGACTGTGGGCATTAATGCACTTAAAATTTTTCTTCTTGGATAATATTGGGGACTTATACTGGCAGAGAAAATGTCGTGGTTATCACCTGGAGAAGGGCAGCAGCTGTCCTAACAGAGGCTACACATCATGGCTGTGCCTACACCTTTCCCTTTCAGTGTCTTGCCTTATAAAGCACCCTGATGTGATTTTCTTCTGGAATCTTGTACCGCAGGGGAAGAATGCAGAGGATATTTACCGAAATAAAATAGGCAGATATATAGGCTGTGCCACTGAAAAGTGATGTCTTTATCACCTGAAAGAGCTATTTAGGATTTAAGTGGCCTGATTCACATGCCTTTTTAAAGGATTTCAGAGGTCATGAGTTGTTTTTACTCCCTATACATTAAGGAAGGATAGGCTCCACCATGAAGGAATTTTGAGCCCACTGCTGGTTTGTCAGCCTATTCACATTCCCCTCTCCCCCAACAGGCATGCCAGATTTCCTGGAGAAGCTGCACATGGCCACTCTGAAAGCCAAGAACATGGAGATCAAAGTAAAGGACTATATCTCATCTAAGCCTGTGGAAATGGGTAGTGAAGCCAAGGCCACCACCCCGTCTTCTGAGCGGAAGAACGAGAGTAGTTGTGGCCCTGCCCGGATCGAGTATGCTTGAAGGGCTTTGGGATAAGAAGGGACAGGCTGCTGCTAGCCCTGTCTCGGTCCCTATCACTCTGATACAGAACGGGGACATGTACTAGAAGGCGTCTGCTGTAACCACCAGTGCAAGATAATTCAACAACTGGTGTCTGATTTCATTCAGAACTGCCTTTTCTCTATCAAAACAGAGAAGAAGGAGGCATCCATGGGGGCGTTGTCATATTCTCAGGCCAAGCATTTTGCAATTCAGTATTCCATTGAGCTAATCTGGAACAAACCGCACCTCGGGCCAGAAGAGGATAACTTGTTTTGCTTCCTCTGAATAGTTTCCTCTGCCAACATTCCAGTTTCTACCATCAGTCCTGCAGCATTTGGACTTCCTTTAGTCAAAAGGTGCAACTGGAAAGTGAAGGTGGCCATTTGATGGTTCTCTGAGGGGTCATTGGGAGTCCCTTGGTACTAGGTAGTCCTGTTGTTGAATGGATGTGAACTGTTGCTTGGCAGTGTAAGTGCCTTGTCCTCACCTTGCTTCTATCTTTAGGAACATCAAGTTTGTACCAGGAAATTTCTTCGCCTCCCAAATACCACCCACTGATTACCCAAAGCCTTTTCTTTTGGACTGGCTATATTCAAACACTATGTTAATTTGGCTTGGCTCCTCCTTTCTTGGCCCATTTACCAAGAACACTGGGAAATGAATCCTTTCAGACAGTAGCTTCCTGTATTATTACTGTTTTGATAGGATCAGTGGAGATGCTCAAAACATCCCACATTAATATATATATTTTTGATGTTAAAAGTTTATTAGTTCAGTGTTTCACTTATTGAATTTGAAGTATATATATATTTTTAATCTTTGTGTCAATAAGTAGGGATTGGGGAGTTGAACAGAATTTCTCTAGTCCATTGTCTAGAAAACATTTTGATTTAGGCATTATTTTTCACACTCACGGTTGGATCCTGAGGACTTGTCCACCTCAGAAGCCTAAAGGCAGAGGAGTGGGGTTGGGCCACTCCCTGGAGCTCTCAGAGCTATAGACAAGCTGTGTGAGCCATTAGATGAAATCTTGCCCCAAACACTAATGTAATGGGTTTATGTGACTCTCTTATTCCTCTGAAAGTTTTTCCTCTTCTCTTCAGAGCTAAAATAAAAGCAAACTATGCTGTTTGGATGAAGTCACAGTCAGATGGTATGCATCAGTTTGGCCTCGCTGATTCTGCTTATGGTCATGCTGCCATCTGCTGGAAGAAAGGGATCAAGTTTTAAATTCCTCCTCCCCCCTTTAAAAAAATAATCGAAATGATCAGATTTTTCTCCCCACCCCCTTTTTTTTAACTTGGTTCTAAAACTAAGACTAACTTAAGCCCCTCAACCTTTTTGTTGCCTGTGAAGTTTTGTGCCAAGGAAATAACTGCCCGGTGTTTCATGTCTTGCCTTCTTTGAGTCTGGCAGAGCAGAGATGCACCAAACAGCCCCAGCTTTTATTGATCAGTTCTCTCTTCTTATCCCTAGAACCTGACAAGCCAGGAAGAGGCCCTGGGTTATGTCTGCACTTAGCGCCTGTGATTGCCAGGGGTGGGTGGATGTGGGCAGTAGTGTGAGTGCAGAGGTGTTAAGGAGCTGGGTGTTGCTCATGTTCTGATTTTGGGGAATTTGACTGCATTGGGGTAGGTCTGTACAGTTACTTATGTCATCATAATGATTTCACTCCTGATCTTTTTTTCAAATGTGTGAATAAATACATAAAGATTGGTATAAAAGAGTGTTTGTTTTTGGACAGATGGTGGTGGGGAAATCCTGCATATTAGGCTTATCATTTCTTCCTGACTGTAAAGTTTGAGAAGAATAGTGTTTCTACTCATAGATTGGCATGTGGAAGTAGTCGTGATCTTTCCTGCTGGTGGCTGGCACAGCTAACCACTTTGTCTAGACACTGAGCCCTTTCCAGGTGACCAGTTGGCAGCTGAAAACAAGCCAGCTATTTCCACTTTGTGCTGGTCTACTAACCCATGTCCTTTGTTCTTTAAAGTAGCGTTAACTTGGAGGAAACAGAGATAGAGCTTTGCTGATAAAGACTTGAGGAAATGAGGAGAGGAGGGGACTTGAGCAAGCCCAGGTCTAGATTGTGGAGGGGTGAATCAGGGCCCTGTTGGAGAGGGAGGGTGGTGAGCTCAAAACGCACATGGCCTGTGGAAAGTAGTGTCACACAGGCAATTATGCTAGAATGCAGATTTGTTCCAAGGCAATTGATGGAGACACTGGGAACATAATGTGAAACTCAAATTGATGTGTGATTTTGCTCATGGGAAACACTGGGTCAACACAAATGCACACCCAGACTCTTAACTCTTTTCTCCCAAATTTCTCCAAGATGACTGGAGAGACACGTCAGGGAGTGTATGCTTGCAGGTGCTGTTCCGGTCTCCCCACTGCAGAAGCCCCTGCACATGTTCCTGCTGTGGTTCTCCAGGCTGAGTTGAATGCTGATCCTCAGCAGCTGAGCTCTGGCTGAGAGCAACATGTCCCCGGTCGGACAGCTCTGGCTCCCAGGAAGTTCTTTATGTCCTTGGATTGGCAGGAAAAATGCTGCCATTCTTGGAGACAGTGTTCATGGGATTCAGCTTTTCTCAGGCTTCATGTCTCCAGCGGCTTCAAAAATCTTCCAAGTTGAAAGAGTAACAATACAGGGTGGGGCAGAAGTACGTTTATAGTTTGAATGGAAAAAGACAGGCCGGTTGTGATTATTACAATAGCTTCATTAACTTTTGTGTCCTCACAGCTGTAAACCTACTTTTGCCCCATCCTGTAATAAACCTTGTAGACTCCTCCTCATCCCCTACCTTTGCAGATAGTTAACAGCTTGCTGTGGTGTGTGCTTTTTCTCTACATGTACTGCTGAGGACTGAACTGTGTCCCTGTAAAATTCATGTGCCGGGGCCCATGTGATGGCATTCTAGGCGGAGCCTTTGGGGGGTGATTAGTATTAGATGAGGTCAGAGTATGTGGCCCCCATGATAGGATTAGTGCCCTTGCTTGTTCTACCTTCTCGCCATGTGAGGACAGGAGGTGGCCATTGGCAAGCTTTACCAGGGAGACAGCTCTCGCCAGGAACAGAATTGGCCAGCACATCAGTCCTGGACTTTTAGCCACTAGAACTGTCAAATTCTGTTGTTCAATCTACAACCAAAGTAGATTGATACACTTTCATCACTATTTGAAAGTAAGTTGTAAACATCACCATATTTCACTCGTAAACATGTGAGTGTGCTCTTTTATAATGGTCTGTGTAACCACACTACCATTCACAAACAGATAACTAATCTATCTAATAATGTCCATATTAAAAGTTCCCCAGTTGTGCCCCCAAAGGACTTTCCTAGCACCTCCCCCAAATCCAGGCTCCAGTTAAGTGTCCCGTGTTGTAATAGCAGCCAAGTAACTAAGGCAGCCGCAGCCTGTCCTTCAGGTGGAATTAGCTTCACGGGTGCTTTTGGGTAGCACAGTTTAGTGCAAGGGTTCTCCAACTCGGCTGTGCCTGGGCCCCACCTGCAAAGGCAAATTAGAATTGCTGGGGTCCAAAGTGGAATGTTTTTGCAGCCAAAAGGATCCAAAAGAGGCAGCAGCCTCCCTTGATCTGGAACTACCAATATAAGCTGAGCTGTCAATTCGTCACACTGTTGGCTCTCGTTGGGATTACTGAGCGCTGGCTGTGCTGGACACTGCTTCACCCTCCCTGTGAGTATGTAGCTATCCTGTTTTACAGGAAGGAAACGGTACCAGAGAAATCATTCCGTTGCTCAAGGTCACAAGAAGTGACATCCTTAACACAGACCTGGCTGTGACCTTTCCAGACACTTCTAGCAGCATGGCTCGGTTAGTTTCTCATAAATGCTGCATTGCAAATTTCTTCCTGGGGCCATTGACTTACTTCAGAACCTGGATCGTAGGCTTTCTTTTTATCTATCTTTGTTAACTTTTTGTGCTTTAAATCCCTACTTCCACTCCTCTTGGAGGATCAAAGCATAAATATCTCTTTCCTGAAACTTTCAGGGTGTACAACACTTAGTATAAAGCAGTGGTTCCCAAACTTATTTGGCCTACCGCCCCCTTTCCAGAAAAAATATTACTCAGCCCCTGGAAATTATTTTTTTTTAAATTTTAATAGCAGTTAACTCATCGCCCCCAAATGCACCTGTGGCCATCACCGCCCCCCGGATCGCTGCAGCGCCCACCGGGGGGCGGTAGCGCCCACTTTGGGAATCACTGGTATAAAGGGAGGGGCAGTATTCTTGGGGACATTTTGAGGTCTCATGTTCTAAAAATGTTTATTACAAGATGACCTGTCTCTGTACCCAGTGTGGTAGGACAGGGGTCTGAAAATAATCTTCATAAAATTTAACAACTCTGATTTCTAATGAATAAACTTGAAAGTGTCTAAAAAAACTATAGCACGTGGATGGAAGTGATCGTAATGTAAAATAAGCTTGTTTTTACTAACTTCAGTGATTACTTGATGGAGCATCATTCTAAAAGAATCCTCAGGCCATACACTGTCGTCACAATTGCTTTTAGAGCCTCATGGTTAATTATGCTCCACAAATACACTTAAAATTTTTTCGAACAACTTACAAAATGACCTAACTTTATCTACTTTTAAAGAGCCTAACCATGTCCAAAAATGTAGGGTGAATGTTTGAAAGTAGTAATATTTAGGTGTTTTTATGGTGAGTGCATTTTTTCATATCTTAAAACTCTGCTGTGTGTGTATATGAGTTAGGATTATGTCCTCCCAGACCCATGCTACTGCTGTCTTGAACCCCCTTCCATCACATGGCATTGTGTTCTATTTCTTGATAAACTATAATTTGTTAGTGCTTTTCCTAAAATGTGGAATCCAGGACTGGACCTGAGTGCTCCCTGGTGGGTAAGCACCCTGAGGACAGAGGCTGTGTCTGCTCATTGCCGGCTTGCCGAGTCCTCGGTGCCTCGGGTGGGAAGAAAATGTCCCTCCCCTTGAGGACACTCCCCAGAATGCCACGCCATTCCTGCTTACATCCCAGTGGCCAGAACTCAGTCAAAAGGCCACACCCAACTGCTGAGATAGAATCTGTGCTTCAGGCAGCCAGAATGGAAATGGGGGTAACTGACAGGCTTTGCCAAATTATTGCTAAAATGTATTTACCTACAACTTTAAAGGCATCGCTTCAAAGACTGGATTCACTTAGAAATGTCACCAGAAAGGGGCCAAGCCCCTGGCAGGCCAATGCTCTATCCACTGAGCAAACCAGCTAGGGCTGTGGGTTCTTGACTTGTGCAGACAACATGTCAAGACAGGAATCCAGGTGAAAGTATATTAAAGCTTGGGACAGGATTGAGGAAGCAAAATCAGGAACGGGATTGAGCTGAGAGAGCTGCTTTGGACCTGAGAAAAGTGAGGCAAGAGGAGGGTCCTTGAGCTTAGAAAGTCAAGTACATGGGAGGAAAGGGAGGCTCAAGGGAGCGAGAGCAGGGCAAGTGCTGGGTCCTTTGTCTTGAGGGTTTTACCTGTTTTCCTAGGCGGGGATTTTAGGGGAGGTCCCTGGTGAGGATCTTAATATTTAGCTCTCCAGGTGTGTCCTTGAGTATGTCGATTTATCAAAACGAGCTTGGTCACTTTCAGCTCTATCTTGGATTACTCTTGATCTAATTGGTTTTCTGGGTTTGGGTTTTTGTTACGTGTTCCCCTGAGAAGGGTGACTTAAGCCATTTGCTCTTAGATATCTTTGGTTGGGGAGGAGAGATTTAAACCATCCGCTCCTAGGTGTCTTTGGTTAGGGAGGACAGGGCCCTGTGGTTTATTAGCTGGCTGGTGATGCTCAGCCGCTCGGGCTGTTTGTTTCCTCATTCTGATACCACTGTAATTAGCTAATCCTATCTAATAAAGAGCTAATATGCAAATGGTCATCACGCCCTCGCACCCACAGCGCTGGGGCCAGGGGACCTGAGGCTGCGCCCCCTGCCCTGCAGGGCTAGATGGGGGTGGGGCCAGCTGGGTCTGGGTCTCGCACAATTTCGAGGCGTACGTGGGTGGGCTGGGACTTGACTCTGGGTCCTATGGCGTGCCCCAGACTTTGAGAGGAGGGAGATTTTCATATACATTTTACTAATTTTCTTTCATCTCTGACACTTCTATTATAGAGAAAGGGCAAATAGCAATATTAGAATATTTCCTCTAATTAATTCCCTTTTAATATGCATGAATTTCATGCACCGGGCCACAAGTTATTAATAACAGTAAAGGAGCAAAAGGAAGGCTAGACATAAGCACATTCCCTGCAAAACATTGGGGCAAGGAGACTGGACAAACGGAAGATAAACACATGCCCAGTTAAGTTGAGGTGACAGGGTAGATAGTTGCCTGTCAATCACACCTGCGGACAGGTGGTTGGCTAGAATGGGCGTGGCCACTGCAAACTCATGAAGATTTGGGATACTTAATACCCTGAACAAAGACACTCGCTCTCTTGGTTCCTCTTGGCACGCTAGCTCGTGGTTCATGCTTGGCTTCCTGGCGCACTGCCATGCGGACCCCCACACACAATGGACTGATGGACTGCATCTAGTGTGATGCTGTACTGGACCTGCTACAACATGGAACAGACACTGGACACTGGCTTCTAGCTCTACTGAAACCCCGGCTACACTCCTCTGACTGGACTAAGGGAAATGGGACTTTAGAAACACAGGGATTTAATTGCAAGCAAATAAAAATCACTCGTTCTCCCATGTGAGTCTTAGAAAATTCTTTTTCTGGGGATATCGTAAGAAGTCCACCCTCAGCAGCACCCAGTGGAGAAGAGGACCCCTCAGTTCGTCTGATATCTTTTCCACTTGCCAGGGAATTTTCCCAGTTTCTTACTAACCTACCCCAGAAAGGCAAAAAACTCCCAGCAAATTTGCTGGGGCCACTGTGACAAAGAACCACAAACTGAGTGACTTGCACAGAAGTCTGAGATTGAGGTGAGGTAGGGTGAGTTCCTTGTGAGGCGTGAGCGTCATGGAGCTCCTGAAGGCTGGTGGCCTCCTTGACTTGTGGATACATCACCCCGATCTCTGCTTTCTTGTCTACACGGCCTTCTCCCTGTGTGCATGCCTCTGTCCAAATGTCCCCTTTTTGTCAGGACACCAGTCATGTGGGATTAGAGGCCCACTTTATTCCTGTATCATCTTAAACCACCTAATTACATCTGCACCAGCACTAGTTCCATTTAAGTCACATTCTGTGGTCCTGGGGGCTAGGACTGCAGCATATGAATTCTGAGGGGACACAATTCAATTCACAACAAAGGGAGATGGAGAGAATGCAGTTGAAGGATAGCTTTTCAAAAGAAAAGGCCCCTTACGGAGTCCCGAGAGACTTCCCTGCCTGGTGGATCCCCTGTCCTGTAGTGTCCATGTGTTGGCAGCAGAGGGCAGGGCTGCACCTCCTACCAGGAGCCTTTCAGGCTACCCTGGGCTGCAGAGGGATCTTAGCCCATAAAAACCCATGGTTCAATGTGAGTCTATTTGGGCACCGCCACCCCACCTGCAAAGCCTTGACTATCCTTGAAGCCTATGAATAAACGAGAGGAAGTGGGTCAGACGACCACAACCTGTGTGACTGGGGGCGGGGTGGGGGTGGGGGGGGGGGGAGTTGGAGGCTGAGGGCCAGTGAGAGACTCCCAGTTCCTAGCCCTGAACCATGCACTCGGCAGGGACAGAGGTGAAGAGAAGGAGGCAGAAGCCCTGATTTGCTGCCTCCTCCCTCTCAGCCTTCTTGCTCCTGGTGGCCCATCCAATTCTCAGTCTAGGGAGGTGGGGTACCCTGAGGTCCAGGCAGGACTGGTAGGCCAAGTGGGGGACCCAGCCCTGTGAGGTTCCAATCCTTCTTCTTTGCCTGCTGAGTTCTTTGATATTCAGAAGAAATTAATGAAGGCCCACTATGTGCCCGAGGGCTTTCAGAAGCCCTAGGGAGATGACACTAAAGTAGACGGTATCGCCGAAACCGGTTTGGCTCAGTGGATAGAGCGTCGGCCTGCGGACTGAAAGGTCCCGGGTTCGATTCCGGTGACCACTGTCTGCTGATTGATTCTTCACTGAGAACATTCTTGAAACTCTTGGATTTGCCTTTATATTTTTGTTTTCCAAAGTAATTGTGTGATTGAAAGGGTAAAACATTTTATGCATAAAAATATAAAGAAAAATGAACTATAAAGTAGACGGTATGAAGGAGTATGATTTCTGAGTGGTGAGGAGAGGGCAGGCAGCCAGGAGAGCCAAATAGCCTGGAACATGCGGAGACCACTGTCTGCTGATTGATTCTTCACTGAGAACATTCTTGAAACTCTTGGATTTGCCTTTATATTTTTGTTTTCCAAAGTAATTGTGTGATTGAAAGGGTAAAACATTTTATGCATAAAAATATAAAGAAAAATGAACTATAATCCTTACAAACCAAAGAAATCAGTCCTTTTCTACCTCTATCTGTACATAACATTTTTGTAGTTTTATCTAAACATTTGTGCACACAGTTTAAAAAGTCAACTTGTTCTTGTAAAGTAACAAACCGCCACTTCCCCTTCCCAGGGATGGCCTGCTTCATCTCTCAAAGGGATTATATTAGTATTTTCCTCCAGGTCAGTAGAGAATGTCCTACATTACCACTCCCTGACTTGTCATTTTAGGCATTATATGAAAACTAGAGTCCCAGAGCAGGAAATTCGTGCACGGGTAGGGTCCCTAGCAGCTGCCGGCCACCAGCCAGAGCCTCCTTTCCCCAGCTGCCAGCTGCCGGCTGCCATCCGGGGCCTTCCGTCTTTTAGCGCCACCCCCTAGTGGCAGCCCACATCATAGCAAGTGATCGAACTCTCAGTCAGTTGAACTCCTGAGGGGACACTTTGCATATTAGGCTTTTATATATATAGATTAGAGACCCAATGCACGAAATTCATGCAAGAGTAGGCCTTCCTTCCTCCAGCTGCTGGCACCGGCTTCCCTCTGGCATCCAGGCAGGACTAGGGCTTCCCTCACAGCCCCAGCTTCATCCAGAAGGTCTTCTGGAAGGATTCCAGTCTTATTAGCATATTATGCTTTTATTATTATAGATTCTTCTCTTCCTCTGCTCCTCCCATCCCCTTATCCTCTCTAAGTTACCTTGAATTTCAGTCCCAGCATTATTGCACATTTATGTTGAGATGAGCATGGAAATGTTATTCACAGACAAGACAAGGCACCACGGTGACTTCTTTCTTGTACACCTTTTCATTTCTGAGAGTGAGTGCTTGGTGTTTCTTTTGCTTCCTTTGTTGTGTTATCACAAATTCAACTCTATCCTCTGTAGCCCTTATGAACCCTCGATGTTCAGTCAACCATGTATTAAGTTTCCCCTCCCTCAGGAGGTCTGGGCAGATGGTGCCTAGCTTGGTGCCCATTTGGCACCTAAGACCTCCCTTCCCTTTCACCTGGGACCCTTCCACATCCACCCGGGCAATCTGTATCGCATTCTCCCTCTGTTTTCCTTGATGATCATAGGAGAACGGGTCCACAGAAGGTAGAATTTTTCAGCTTCTTATGGGCTGGCTAATTCAGCAAGTCCTGGTATGTCATGAGAAGTATCAGCTGGAAATAGTTTGCCTTTAGAATTTGGGTGAAGTCTGACAATGCTTTGGTTCCTGATCCTTTATCCGTGATGTGTAGCTCCCCCAACCAAGTTGTGAGTTCTGCTCTTCTGCTCACCCCCATTGATTCTTCTTTTTTTTTGAGAAAAACAATCATAAATATAATACTACATGCAATAAAAATTAATATCTCAAGAAAAACGATTTTAAATATAATAATGTTACATGCAGTAAAAACCAATTATTCAAGAAAAACAATCTTAAATATAATAATATTACATGCAATAAACATTAATATTTCAAGAAAAAAAGGATTTTAAGTATAATAATATTACCAAAACTGTACTAACATAGTATGATATCACAAAAGCTGTGTAAATATTAAAAATCTGCAAGTAACAGGATTACTTCTACTATATTCTAAAATATTATTTTTTTCCCTCTGGCTCTATTTTTGTTCATCAGTTTATGTTGATCATTATATCCCACATATGAGTGAGATCATGTGATATTTATCTTTCTCCAATTGGCTTATTTTGCTTAGCATGATGCTCTCCAGGTCCATCCATGCTGTTGCAAATGGTAGAAGTTCCTTCTTTTTTTACTGCAGCGTAGTATTCCATTGTGTAGATGTACCACAGTTTTCTAATCCACTCATCTGCTGATGAGCACTTAGGCTAAGTCTTAGGCTGTTTCCAAATCTTATCGTAAATTGTGCTGCCATGAACATAGGGGTGCACATCTTTTTGATTGGTGTTTCTAATTTCTTTGGATATATTTCCAGAAGTGGGATTATTGGGTCAAATGGGAGTTCCATTTTGAATTTTTTGAGGAAACTCCATACTGTTTTCCACAGTGGTTGCACCTGTCTGCATTCTCAGTGCAAGAGGGTTTCTCTTTCTCCGCATCCTCACCAGCACTTGTCGTTTGTTGATTTGTTGATGATAGCCATTCTGACAGGTGTGAGATGGTACCTCATTGTTATTTTGATTTACATCTTTCCGATGATTAGTGACTTTGAGCATGTTTTCATATGTCTCTTGGCCTTCCTTATGTCTTCTTTCAAAGAGTATCTATTTAGGTCCATTGCCCATTTTTTGATTGGGTTGTTTATCTTCCTTTTGTTAAGTTGTATTAAATCCTTATTGGAGATAACATTGGCAAATATGTTCTCCCATGCAGTGGACTTTCTTATTGTTTTGTTGATGGTTTCTTTTTCTGTGCAAAAGCTTTTTATTTTGATGTAGTCCCATTTGTTTATTTTCTCTTTAGTTTCCATTGCCCTAGGAGCTGTATCGGTAAAGATATTGCTATGACATATGTCTGCAATTTTGCTGCCTATAGATTCTTCTAAGATTTTTATGGTTTCCTGTCTTATGTTTAAGTCCTTTATCCATTTTGAGTTTATTTTTGTGTATGGTGTAAGTTGGTGGTCTAGTTTCATTTTTTTGCATGTATCTGTCCAACTTTCCCAACACCCCTCACTGAAAAGACTGTCTTGACTCCATTGTATGCTCTTGCCTCCTTTGTCAAATATTAATTGAACACAATGGCTTGGGTCAATTTCTGGGTTCTCTGTTCTGTTCCATTGGTCTATATGTGCAAATACCAGGAAGTTTTGAGACCAGCGGCCTTGGAATATAGCTTGATATCTGGTATTGTGATCCCTTCAATTTTGTTCTTCTTTCTCAGGATTGCTGCAGCTATTCAGGGTCTTCTTCCATTCCAGTTGAACTTTTGGAGAGTTTGTTCTAGTTCTGTGAAATATGCTGTTGGTATCTTAATGAGGATTGCATTGAATCTATAGATTGCTTTGAGTAGTATGGACATTTTAATAATGTTGATTCTATCCATCCAAGAACACGGTATATTCTTCCATTTGTTTATGTCTTCCTCTGTCTCTTTTTTCAATGTCCTGTAGTTTTCCGAGTATAGGGTCTTTTAACTCCTTAGTTAAGTTTATTCCTAGGTATCTTAATTTTTTCAGTACAATGGTAAATGGGATTGATTTTTTAGTCTCTCTTTCTGTGAGTTCATTATTGGTGTATAAAAAAGCCATAGAGCCCTAACCGGTTTGCTCAGTGGATAGAGCGTCGGCCTGCAGACTGAAGGGTCCCAGGTTCAATTCCGGTCAAGGGCATGTACCTTGGTTGTGGGCACAACCCTAGTGGGGAGTGTGCAAGAGGCAGCTGATCGATGTTTCTCTCTCATCAAAGTTTCTAACTCTCTATCCCTCACTCTTCCTCTCTCTAAAACATCAATAAAATATGTTTTTTTTAAAAAAGCCATAGATTTCTGGGTGTTAATTTTGTATCCTGCTACATTGCCGAATTCATTTATTAAGTCTAGTAGTTTTTTGATGGAGTCTTTAGGGTTTTCTATGTACAATATCATGTCATCTTCGAATAATGTCAATTTTACTTCTTCTTTTCCAATTTGGATGCCTTTTATTTCTTCTTCTTGTCTGATCGTTATGGCTAGCACTTCCAGTACTATGTCGAACAGAAGTGGTGAAAGTGGGCATCCCTGTTCTGTTCCTGTTCTTAGGGGAAATGGTTTTAGTTTTTGCCCATTGAGTATGATGTTGGCTGTAGGTTTGTCATATATGGCCTTTATCATGTTGAGATATACTCCATCTATTCCAACTTTGCTGATAGTTTTTATCAAAAATGGGTGTTGGATTTTGTCAAATGCTTTTTCTGCTTCTATTGATATGATCATGCAATTTTTGTCTTTCAATTTGTTTATGTGATGTATCACGCTTATTGATTTATGAATATTGTGCCAGCCTTGCATCCCTGGAATAAATCCCACTTGATGATGGTGTATAATCTTTTTAATATATTGCTGGATATGATTTCCTAATATTTTGTTGAGGATTTTAGCATCTATGTTTATCAGGGATATTGGCCTGTAATTCTCTTTCTTAGTAGTATCTTTATCTGGTTTTGGAATTAGGATAATGATGGCCTCATAAAAAGAGCTTAGAAGTGTTCCTTCCTCTTGGATTTTCTGAAATAGTTTGAGGAGTATAGGTGTTAGTTCTTTGAATGTTTGGAAAAACTCCCCTGTGGAGCTGTCC
The DNA here is from genome assembly GCF_000147115.1 of Myotis lucifugus. Classification (NCBI taxonomy): domain Eukaryota; kingdom Metazoa; phylum Chordata; class Mammalia; order Chiroptera; family Vespertilionidae; genus Myotis; species Myotis lucifugus. The sequence continues at coordinate 278,030 of NW_005871379.1, forward strand.
AGACCTGGGCTTTTGTTTGGTGGGAGTTTCTTTTTATTACTGCTTCTATTTCATCAGTTGTTTTTGGCCTATTCAGGTTTTTTTATTCTTCCTGATTCAGTTTTGGGAGATTGTATTTTTCTAGGAATTTGTCTATTTCATCCACATTGTCTAGCTTGTTGGCATATAGTTGTTCATAGTATTTTCTTACAATCCTTTGTATTTCTATGGTGTCCGTGGTTACTTCTCCATTTTCGTTTCTGATTTTATTTATTGGGGTCCTCTCTTTTTGTTTCTTGATGAGTATGGCTAATGGTTTATCAATTTTGTTTATCCTTTCAAAGAACCAGCTCTTGATTTCATTGATTTTTTGTATTGTATTTCTAGTCACTATGTTATTTATTTCTGCTCTAATCTTTATTATTTCATTTCTTCCATTACTCTGGGCTTTTCTTGTTGTTCTTGTTTTAGTTGTTTAAGTTGTAGGGTTAAATAGTTTATTGATTTTTCTTGTTTTATTGAGGTATGCCTGTAGTGCTATGAACTTCCCTCTCAGGACTGCTTTTGCTATGTCCCAGAGATTTTGGGTTGTTGTGTGTTCATTTTCATTTGTTTCCAGGAAATTTTTGATTTCTTTCTTGATCTCGTTGGTAACCCATTCATTGTTTAATAACATGCTACTTAGCCTCCATGTACTTGAATGTTTTTGGGTGTTTTTACTGTAGTTGATTTCTAATTTCATTCCACTGTGATCTGAGAAGATGCTTGATATGATTTCAATCTTCTTGAACTTGTAGGGACTTGTTTTGTGTCCTAACATGTGGTCTATCTTTGTGAATGATCCATGTGCACCTGAGAAGAATGTATAGTCTGCTGCGTTGGGGTGAAATGTTCTATAAATGTCAATTAAATCCATCTGCTCCAGTGTGTCCTTTAGAGACTGTTTCCTTGTTAAGTTTTTGTCTGGAAGATCTGTCCAGGAAAGTCATTGGGGTGTAAAAGTCCCCTACTGTGACTGTATTGTTGTCAATCTCTCTGTTAAAGTCTTCTAGAAGTATATATATAAATGGTGCATAAAGTCTTCTAGAAGTATATATATATATGGTGCATATATGTTTACCAGGGCAATATCCTCTTGTTGGATCAATCCCTTAAGTATTCCATAGTGGCCTTTGTTGTCTCTTGTGATGGCCTTTATTTTAAAGTCTATTTTGTTGGATATGAATATTGCTACTCCAGTTTTTTTTCTTTTCCATTGCATGGAAAATTTATTTCCATCCCTTCACTTTCATCCTGTATGTTTCTTTTTTTTGAGATGGGTCGCTTGTATATAACATATAGTTGGGTCATGCTTTTGTATCCAGTCAGCTACCCTACGTCTTTTGATTGGAGCATTTAATCTATTTACATTTAGGGTTATTATTGAGAGGTACTTATTTTTTTAAAATATATTTTTATTGATTTCAGAGAGGAAGTGAGAGGGAAAAAGAGATAGAAACCACAATGATGAGAAAGAATCATTGATTGGTTGCCTCCTGCATACCCCACACTGGGGATCGAGCCTGTAACCCAGGCATATGCCCTAACTGGGAATCGAACAGTGACATCTTGGTTCATAGGTCAATGCTCAACCTCTGAGCCATACCAGCCAGGCTTGAGAGGTACTTATTTATAGCCATTTTAATTCTGTATGGCTACGTTTCTCTCTCTGTTTCTTCTCAGCAATCCCTTTAGCATTTCTTGTAATGCTGGCTTAGCCTTTTTTTCGTCTGGGAAGCTCTTTATTTGACTATCTATTTTGAATGATAGCCTTGCTGGATATACTAATAATCTTGGTCTCCAATCCTTGCTTTCCATTACCTTGAGTACTTCATGCTATTCCTTTCTGGCCTGTAGAGTTTCTGATGAGAAATCAGGTGTCAGCCTTATGGGAACTCCTTTATAATTAACAGGTTTGTTTTTGTGTGGTTTTTTTTTTCCCTCTTGCTGCCTTTAAGATTCTCTCTTTGTCTTTAATTTTTGGCATTTTAGTTGTTTTGTGTCCTAACATGTGGTCTGGGCATGGGTCTGTTTGGGCTCTTCTTGTTTGGGGTTCTCTGTGCCTCTTGAACTTGTGTGACTTTTTCCTTTACCAGATAAGGGAAGTTTGCTACCATTATTTCTTCAAACACCTTCTCTATTCCTTTCTCCCTTTCTGCTTCTTCTGGCACACCTGCTATTCTAATATTGTTACGTTTCACGTTGTCCCCAGCTCCCTTAAGCTGTCCTCCTGTTTTTTAATTGTTTTTTTTTTTTTTTTAGTTCTCTAATTGTGTGATATTTCAACTCTGTCTTCTAATTCACTGGTTTGATCCTCAGCTTCCCCTTATCTGCTATGTATTCCTTCCAATGTGTTCTTTATTTGTATTATGTCATTCTTTATCGCAGACTGTTCTTTTTTCATAGTTACTATATCTTTTTTCATACTGTTGAGCATTTTTACCATCATTACTCTGAACTCTGTTTCAGATAAATTTCTTATCTCTGCTTCATTTATTTCTTCTTCTGGAGAATTCTCTAGTTCTTTCATTTGGGGGTTGTTTCTTTGTCTCCTCATTTTGGTTGTCTGTTTGGGTTTGTGACTATGTTTTAGGTAGATCCTCTTCACCTCTCAATCTCTAGTGCAGGACAGTGTTAAAGACAGTTTCTGACAAATTGGATCAGGCAAAGCCTCCAAAGACCACCTCTGCCTACAGACTGATAGGATTCCAACTTGAATTGCCCCCAGGCAATCGTCCTCAGGTGTGGCGAGAGTTTTTTCTTTCTTTTTTTTTTTTCAAATTCTTTTTTTTTTAAATTAAATCTTTATTGTTCAGATTATTACATTGGTTCCTCTTTTTTCCCACCATAACTCCCCTCCACCCAGTTCCCACCCCACCCTCCGCCCTCACTCCCCACCCACTGTCCTCATCCATAGGTGCACGATTATTGTCCAATCTCTTCCCGCACCCCCCACACCCCCTTTCTCCCCCTAAGAATAGTCAGTCCATTGCCTTTCTATGTCCCTGATTCTATTACAATCACCAGTTCATACTGTTCATCAGATTATTTATTCACTTGATTTTAGATTCACTTGGTGGATAGATGGGTATTTGTGGTCATAATTTGATTTTTACCTTTTTC
>NW_005871379.1:282093-288595 GCF_000147115.1 Myotis lucifugus
TGCTAAGTGTCCCAATTACCTGAGGTAGACACTCTCTTGTGCACCCCCTTGTGGGGCTTTGTGCACAGTCTCTGTTGTAATTAAGCCCTGATTGTTGGAGTTATCACTGGGAGGAATTGACCTCCAGGCCATTTGGCTGTGAGAATCAGCTCTGTCTGCAGTGGGAGAACTTCTGTGCTGGAGACACCCCTCTTGGGCAAGACTTGCTTTAGTGGGGCTTTGGTGCTCACTGAGTCTGCCCCCTGAGTGTGTCTTTTATAGTTCCACGGAGCTGCAAACTGGATGGTCCACTCTGACCTCTTGGCTTCCTGGCTCCTGGATCTCTAGGGGTGCTAATCTAGCCTTTGCCTGCGGCTATCCAGCAAAAGCCTCGCTGCAGGGCTTGGGCGGGGCAGGTCCCACGGGATCAACAGGGTGGGGCTAGCAGTTATGGCTGCTCTCATTCTTGCCCTCAGAGGCTCTGCTTCTCAGTGTCCCGGTAATCGCTGCAAGCCCCTCGGAGAGAAAGCTGCCCTCGGGTTCTGACCGATGCCAGACAGTCCTGCTTCTCCCACATGAGTCTGGGTCCCTAGAGACTTGCCCGGAACTGGAGCTCAGAGCCTGAGACTCCCTCCCGATTGAAAACGACAACCGCGCCCTCAGCCACCAGCCCGCTCCGCATGCACTCCGCACCTTAGTATTTTACTTTCGCACTGCGCCTCCTCTGAGTCTCGGTATGCTTTTCTCTTTACTTCTAGTTGTAGAATTTCCACTCAGCCAGCCTTCCTGTGGTTCTGGATGATGTCCTTTCCGTCTTTTAGTTGTATTTTTGAAGTGGTTGTTCGAGGCAGCAAACTCCAGTGTTTACCTATGCCGCCATCTTGGCTTTCTCTGAGAGTTTTTTCAATAGGTTGGGGCAGTTGCTTCTGGCTGGAGGCTAATTGTTACTTTCAATCTCTTAAGTGGCCTCAGGGCAAGGTGTTCTCCAATAGGGTGTATAGACTGTCTTCCCCCCATGCAAGGCAGATGTCTATGTGGGGAAGATGCCCCGTGCTGCGTGAGGGAATGACTCAGACCAGGAAACTTGGGGTGTATGCCTTCTAAGCTTTATCCCTCTGAGTCCCCAGTCCTGGTTTCTGCTCTCACAGCTCCAGTCCACTTCACCCTTCCTCTGCCAGAGCAAGGTGGGTGGCTCCACAGGGAATTTTTGTGCGTTAGCCCTTCAAGAGGGTGCTTGAACTGTCAGCTGCCACTCCCTGGCAGACAGTACCCCACTGCTTTTCACAGCTAGATGTTATGTGGGTACCCCCCTCAGATTTGGTGCTCTCTACTGGGGAGCCCAGCTTGGGGATTAGATCCCAGAGTTCTCAGTGGCACCCCCCCACTTCCCCCTCCTCCCCCACTGCTGAGATATCTCTCCAGGACTTCAGTTGCTGTCTGTGGGTGCCGGGCCAGCCCTTTTGTGCCTCTGCCTCTTCTACCAGTCTCTATGTGGTCTCCACCTTTGATCCTCAAGTATCAGGGTTCTCTCCTGTGAGTTTTCCATTGATTATTCAGGAAGCCTTTCCATATTTTAACCTCTTCCCCCCCTACTCCCCGCCCGCCCCCGCCCCACCCCCACCCCGTGTCTCACATATCCTGAGCCTTTTAGGGATTCTGCTGTGTAAATTGGATTGGCTCTTGTCCCCACTCCTGGCTAGGAATTCAATTTTTTGTTTTTCCTAAGCCCCTTACCATTTTGTGCACTGCTTTCCAGTTTCCAGAACATTTTCCTGTTTTCCCTCTCCTTAATCATGAGGGGTTTGCCTTAAACTCTGCCTCCTTTACTCTTGTTGAAGTGGGGTTGCAAGAGTGAGCAAAAGTAAACCTGTGTTTTCAACCTGACATCTTTACTTGGGTCTGTTTTGTTTATTTATTTATATACTTTATTACATCAACTCTATTGATGTTTAATCAAAGTACAGTTAACTACATGTATTTAAATTGAACAATCTATTCCATTTTGATATGTGTATATGCCCGTGACATCATCATCACAATTAAGATAATGAATATTTCGTCACCCACAAAGGTTTCCTTGAACCCCTTTGACATTCTTCCCAGCCCCATCTCCAGGCAACCACTCATCCACTTTCTTTTTCTTTTCTTTTTTATACTTTTTAAAAATCCTCACCTAAGAATATGTTTTAATCCTCCCCTGAGGATTTTTTTATTGATTTGAAAGAGAGAGAGAGAGAGAGAGAGAGAGAGAGAGAACATCGATTAGTTGTCTCCTGTACATTCTCCAGCCAGGGATTGAACCTACAACCCAGGTATGTGCCCTGACCAGGAATCGAACCCACCACCTTCTGGTGTCTGGGACGACTCTCCAACCAACTGAGTCACCCAGTCAGGGCAATACTTTTTTTTTTTAATTTATTTTTTTAGAGAGGAAGGGGGAGAGAGAGAGAAACATCAATTTATTGTTCCACTTATTTATGCATTCACTGGTTGATCCTTGTATGTGCCCTGACCCAGGATGGAACTCTCAATCTTGGCATATCAGGACGATGCTCTAACCAACTGAGCCACCTAGCCAGGGTGATCTGCTTTCTGTCTCCATAAAATAGTCTATATTTTCTAGAATTTTATATAAATGAAATTACACAGTATATACTAATTTTTTCTTTTACACATTTTAATTGATTGATTTTAGAGAGAGAGGAAAGGAGAGAGAAATCTCGGTTTGTTGTTCCAATTATTTATGAATTCATTGGTTGATTCTTTTTATTTTTATTTTTGTAAGAGTTTATTTGAGCCAGAACTGATGACATGGGCTGGGGAAGCAAGATCTCAAATGTTGCCCAGCCGATGTTGCTTAATGGATGAGCATTGACGTATGGTTGTTTTTCTTTTTTGATTGATTTTAGAGAGGGAGAGAAATAGAAACATCAATAATGAGAGAGAATCATCGATGGGCTACTTCCTGCACACTCCCTCCTGGGGATCGAGCCCAAAACCCGGGCATGTGCCTTTGACCGGAATCAAACCTGGGACCCTTCAGTCCACAGGCCAACACTCTACCCACTGACCCAAACCAGCTATGGCAGCATTGACCTATGAACCAGGCAGGCAGGGCACATGCCCAGGTTGTGGGCTCGATCCCCTGGGGCATGCAGGAGGCAGCTGATCAATGACTCTCATCATTGATGTTTCTATCTCTCTCCCCCTCCCCCTTCCTCTCTGAAATGAATAAAAAAATTTTTTTTTTAAATATCTCAAATGTTCCCTATTGGTTGATTCTTGTATGTGCCCTGACCACGGATCAAACCTGAAACCTTGGTGAATCAGGATGACACTCTAACCAACTGAGCTACCTGACCAGGGCTATACCAAATGTTTTCTATGGCTTTTTTTTTTTTCATTCAGCCCAATGATTCTGAGATTGTTCATGTTGCATTATCAATAGTTCATTCCTTTATATGGCTAAGTATTATCTATTGAATAGGTATACCAGTTTGTTTATTCATTCACTATTGAGGGACATGTTGCATTATTTCTAGATTTGGCTATTATAAGTAGAGCTAACATTTATGTACAAGTCTTTGTGTGAATATGCTTTTGAGGGTTTTTTTCAGGTAACTACCTACAAGTGGAATGGATGAGTCATGTGGTAGGTGTATGTTTAAACGTTTTTGAGTAACCACCCAACTGTTTCCAAAGTGGTTATAACATTTTATATTCCCACTAGTAGTATATGAGAGTTCCAGTTGCTCCACCTTCTTGCCCAAACTTGTTATGATCAGTCTTCTCATCATAACTTTAATTTGCATTTCCAAAATGACTAATGATGTTTAGCATCTTTTTATGTGCTTATTGGCACCCATAAATCTTCTGTAAAGTGTCATTTTAAATCTTTTGTTCATTTTTACTGGCTTGTTTGTCTAATTACACTGTAAGAGTTTTTACAACATAATAATTTTAATTTTTTTCTCCTTTAAAAAATGAGTTATAGTTCACATACCATAAAATTCACCCTTTTAAGAGTACAATTCAGTGGGTTTTAAAGCATATTCACAAAGTTGTGCAATCATCACCACTATCTAACCCCAAACATACCCCCCTCAATAATCCCCAGACCCTTAGCAATCACACCTCCAACCCCCTCCCCCTAGTCCTTGGCAACCACAAATCTACTTTCTGTCTCTGTGGGAAATTTGATACAAATGGAATTAACACAATATGTGATCTTTTGTGCCTGGCTTCTTTCACTCAGCATAATGTTTTCAAGGCTCATCCATGCTGTAGTATGAATCTGTACTTCATTCCAGTTTATGACCAAATAATATTTCACTGTAGTGAGGACATATCGCATTTTGTTTATCCATTCCTCAGTTGCTGGATATTTGAGTTTTTCTTACTTTGGCTATTATGAATAATAATGCCATTGTGAAAAAGTGTGTACACGTTTTTGTATGGACACATGCTTACAATTCTCTTGAGTAAACACCTAGGAGTGGAATTGCTGGGTCACAGGGGAAGCCTGTGTTTAACTTTTTAGGAACTGCCCGACTGTTTTCCAAAGCAGCTGCACCATTTTGCATCCCACCAGCAACTTACGAGGGTTCGGTTTCTGCACATCCTCACCAACAGTTGTTATTGTTGTTTTTTTTTTTTCGAGTGGGTGTGACGTGGTATCTCAATGTGGTTTTGACTTACATTTCCCTGATGACTAATGATATCTGGTGTAATGTCTGCTATAAACCTTGGCCTATTTTTAATTGGGTCATTTGTCATTTTATTGTGGAGTTGTATACTTATATATTTCAGATGCAAGTCCTGTGTTTGATATATGTGTTGGGGATATTTTCTCCCTGATTGTGGCTTGCCTTTTTTTTTTTTTAATTGGATCTTTCAAAGAGCACAAGTATATCATTTTGATAAAGTTCACTTTATCAATTTTTTATTTTATGTTTTGTGTTCTATCTAAGAAACGTTTGCCTAACTCAAAGATGCAAAGATTTCCCCCTATGTTCTCTTTTAGACATTTACAGTTTTAGGTTTTACATTTAGGTTTGTGATATGTTCAAGTATTTCTGAATATGATGTGAGGTAAGCATCATGTTTGACTGAGGATATTTCCAATTATTTCTTTTAAAAACTATTTTTATTTATTTTAGGAAGGAAGGGAAAGGGAGAGAGATAGACACATCAATGAAGAGAATCATTGATTGGCTGCCTCCTGCATGCCCCCTACTGGGGATCGAGCCTGCAATCATGATCTCCTGGTTCATCAGTCGACACTCAACCACTGAGCCACACCGGCCAGGCCAATTATTTCTTGTTCTATGTTATTACATATATGTTCACATTGCATTTTATTTTATATTTTATGTGAAGCAAAATGGGAGTATCGTTCTTCTTCTTAGCCTATTCCACCCATCTCACACCCCTTATAAGGGAAGGTTTTTCTGGGTTATGTTTTTTGTGCTTGTCTTTTTTTAACAGTAAAGATACAGAGATATTTTGCCAATATGTAGCATACTTTTTTGATTCAATACTGTCACTTTTCTCCCCATCTTTGACAACACCTGGTATTATAGTACTTTTGATTTTTTTTTCTGGATGGTGTAAAGGGATATCTCACAGTTTTATTATTGATTTCTCTAGTTGCTAGGAAGTTTAAGTATTTCTTAAACTTATTAACTTATTAACCATTCATATTTCCCTTATGTGAATTGTCCATTATGGATATATCCATTATTGATATTTTTAAGCAATTCTTATTTTTTCTTCTTGAATTGCAAAAATTCCTTGTATATACTAACTTAGAATTCTGTAATAGTTTATTTTATTTGTGAAACCAAATATTATATACTAGCTGTCTGAAGGCTGCGGAGACGTTGGGGACCAGGATGGTGGTGGGTGGCGGGAAGCAGAGGGATCTAGCAGTCCTAGATGTGAGGGGGAAGTTGGGGGGCAGGGGAGCAGGTTTGTCCCAGTGGAAGCAGAGGTGGAGCTCTGCAGCTGAGCCGTGGTGGTCAGGGGGCTGGGTGACACTTCGTTACAGTCCCACATGCCGGCCACGTAACCCATAACCGTCAACAAAGGTTCAGGGCTGGCTCCCAGGCCTCCCGCCGATAGGCTGCTCTGCCTCGAGGGACTCCCCACCCGTGGGGCAGAGGAAGAGACCCAGAGCGGACAATCCCACAGGGCTTTGTAGGCCTCAGCTTAGAAGTTGACATTTCAATGGCTGGAATGTGTCCTCTGGCTCTGCCCGCCTGCCCACTAGCAGTCACCTCCACCAACAGGATGTGCGATGGCTCAGGACTGGCCTTCTCCTGGGCCTGCCCGGGCTTCCAGGCCACCAGGGACCTGCCCTGGAGGGGACATGTTGCTGATGGAGGCCTTGCAGGGCCCTGGGAGGCCTGCCTTCCCTGGAGGGGCTGTGAGACCAGCCTTCAGGAAGGAAGGGGTGGGGGGTTCCTCCGTGCTTTTGGGGCCCCTTCCTGCCCTTTCTTACGACTACAAAGGGCTCACACCT
>NW_005871379.1:289506-306079 GCF_000147115.1 Myotis lucifugus
GAAGAGCAGAGTGACCTGTGCTCTGGGGGGGCCTGAGAGAGGCCCTGGACTCAGCCTGAGGGTCTGTGAGGGCTTGAAAGCTGGGCAGGTGAGGGGTGAATAAAGGCATCCCTGGTGGCGCCAGCCAGCACAGAGCACTGACAGGACACCCGGCCTGAGCTCTGTGGGTCCGTGCCACTAAGGGCCTCTTTGCTCACCTGGCCAGAGCCCACCCTCTTGGCCTGCTCAGGCCCTGCAGTCTCCCCTCTGGCCTGGCCTCTCACCGGCCTTAACACCAGCATTCTCCTTTCTTCATGGGTCAGAGCAAGACCCCTGCCCCGTGTCCCCCAGCAAATACAGACAGTGCTGCGCTGCACATCTCTCTGCAGTTCTTTTTTTCTAGAATAATACCCAGAACCAGGCTTGTGGGTCAAAGAGTATGTGCTTTCAACATTTGGATAGGTCCTACCTCATTGCCCTCTAGTCTAGAAGAAACAATGCCAGCACCCTCTGCCACCGAAAGGGCACGAGGTGACTCACTTACCTGTCCCTCCGGTGCTAAATGTTTGCCAACATGATGGGCCCAGTGGGTCGATACGAGTTTCCCACATCTACTGGACACTTGCATTTCTTGGCCTGTTGCTGTTATTTGCCTCCTTTCTTGTTGTGCTCGTGGTTGTTTTTTCTTTTCTTTATCTTTCTTATTGTAAGTATTACAGCTGCCCCCCTTCCCCCCCATGGGCCCCCTTCCACCCCACTTCAGCCTCCCCCCCCCCAAGCCTTCACTGGATTCCTATTATGGTGACTGTTTCCTAAAGGCCTCACATCTTTGCTTGCCTTCCCCACACTCCCCTCCCTCCTTCCCTGGGTTTTTTTTTTTCCCCCATGAATGCCATCTGACATATTATAAGGTTTTTTTCTTATTGCCTGCTTCTCCGGCCCCATGAGAAAGTACGAAGCAGGAGGGCAAAAGTTTTTGGCATTTGTTTTTTTTATTGTTTCTAGCACCTAGGAAAGTACCTGGCAAATAGTAGGAACCCCCCCCCCCCCCAACTAATTGTTCTATGAGGGAATGAATAATAAGTGAATAATAAGCTTTTTTTAATTGATCTTTTCAGAGAGAGAGAGAGAGAGAGAGAAGAAGGGAGAGGGAGAGAGAGAAACATCCATGAGAGAGAACCATTGATTGGCTACCTCCTGCATGCCCCCTCCTGGGGATCGAGCCCACAACCTGACTGGGAATGGAACCCAAACCTGAGACCTCTTGGTGCATGGAAGGACACTCAACCAATGGAGCCACATTGGCCAGGGCTGAGCACTAACCTTTTATCATTATTTGTTTTTCACATATTGTCCCCATGTCTCTCACTTGACTTTACCTTTGTTTATGGTAAGTTTGATCAGACAGAAAATTTTAGGAGAAACCAAGATGGCGGCATAGGTAAACACCGGAAATTACTGCCTTGCACAACCACTTCAAAAATACAACTAAAAGACTAAACGGACATCATCCAGAACCACAGGAAGGCTGGCTGAGTGGAAATTCTACAACTAGAAGGAAAGAGAAAAGCACACTGAGACTCAGAGGAGGTGCAGTGTGGAAGAAAAGTGCAGAGGTACGGAGGTGCATGTGGAAAGGGCTGGAAACTGAGGACGCAGCTGTCTTTTTCAATTGGGAGGAAGTCTCAAGCTCTCAACTGCTCTGAACTCTAGTTCCGGGCGAGTCTCTGGGGACCCAGACTCATACAGAGAGAAACTGGACTGTCTGGCATCGGTCGGAACTCGAGGGCGGCTTTCTCTCAGAGGTGCTTGCAGCGATTACCACAGGACACTGAGACGCGGGGCCCCTTAGGGCAGGGCTGAGGATCAGCCATAGCTGTTTGCTCCACCCTGTTGATTCCCTGAGGCCCTGCCCTACCCAAGCTGTGCACAGAGGCTTTTGCATATGAAAGGCCTGGCCCTTTGCAATCTGAAAATTACCTAACAAACTGCAGCTGGGTCAGAGAGACCCAGAACTTCCAAAAGAAGGCCCAAGGCCCCACAGCAGCTTGCATTGCTTCACAGCTGGGCCTCATCTAGGCACCTCCAAACCCCAAACAAAGAAGAGGAATCTGCAGATCTCTCCATACCTCCTGCTGGGTAGCCTCAGGCAGAGGCTAAATTAGCACCTCCTTAGAGATCCAAGAGCCAGTGTACCCAGTGGTCAGAGTGGGACCATCCAGATTACAACTCCTCAGATCCATAAGGGACACACTCAGGGGGCAGACTCAGTGAGCACCAAAGCCCCACTAAAGCAAGTCTTGCCCCAGAAGGGTGTCTCCAGTGTTACGGGTTGGCTCAACGAGATAGACCACCGACTCAGAATTTAAATTTAAGAGCCTTTATTAAGCTGGCCAGCTGACCACAGCACCTAGCTCCCCCTCTGGGAGCTTCAGAGCATGTGGCAGAGATCAAGGGTGCAGTATGATCCTTTATAGCAAAACAGTGTTACCTTAGAAGTTCACAGAAAGTTCATAAGAACAAAGGGGGGGTAAACAGAGTCACACCTGGCTGGAGCGTATCATAACACATTGTTTTTCTAAGACAATCTAGCAATTTTTCTTCCATGGTTCCTAACCCTGCAATCCCTCTCCATACGTCAGTCCCCCCTCCCAGCACATACACAATCCTTCTCCATATCCTGACAACACAATCCTTCCTCATACATCCCCCTCCCTCCGAGCACATTCAATTTCTCATGTCTCATTTCCTCCCCTTAGCACATTCTGTAACATTCTGTAACCCTTCCATGCCGCAGTCCCTCACCCTAGCACACCAGCACAGAAGTTCTCCCACTGCAGACACAGCTGATTCTCACAGCCAATTGGCCTGGAGGTCAATTCCTCCCAGTGATAACTACAACAATCAAGGCTTAACTACAACAAGACTGTGCACAAAGCCCACAAAGGGGTGCACCAAGAGTGTCCACCTCAGGTAATTGGGGAGGCTGAGCCACAGGGCCCTATAGGACACCTAGCACACAAAGCCACTCTACCAACACAGGGAAGCATAAAAAATGCGGAGACAAAGAAACAGGACACAAATGACAGAAATGGAGGAAAGCAAACTACTGGATATAGAGTTCAAAACCACACTTATAAGGTTTTTCAAGAATTTTCTAGAAACCGCCAATAAACTTAATGAGACCCTCAAGAAGTCTAGTGAGACCCTCAAGGTTATGAAAGAGGACCAACTAGCAATTAAGCATACACTGACTGAAATAAAGAATATCATACAGAGTTCCAACAGCAGACTAGAGGATTGCAAGAATCAAGTCTAAGATTTGAAATACGAAGAAGCAAAAAATACCCAACCAGAAAAACAAAAAGAAAAAAGAATCCCAAAATATGAAGATAGTGTAAGGAGCCTCTGGGACAACTTCAAGAGTACCAACATCCGAATTATGGGGGTGCCAGAAGAAGAGAGAGAGCAAGATATTGAAAACCTATTTGAAGAAATAATGACAGAAAACTTTCCCTACCTGATGAAAGAAATAGACTTACAAGTCCAGGATGCACAGAGAACCCCAAACAAGAGGAATCCAAAGAGGACCACACCAAGACACATCATAATTAAAATGACAAGAGCAAAAGACAAAGAGAGAATCTTAAAAGCAGCAAGAGAAAAACAGTTAGTTACCTACAAGGGAGTACCCATACGACTGTCAGCTGATTTCTCAACAGAATCTATGCAGGTCAGAAGGGAGTGGCAAGAAATATTCAAAGTGATGAATACCAAGAACCTACAACCAAGATTACTTTACCCAGCAAAGCTATCATTCAGAATTGAAGGTCAGATAAAGAGCTTCACAGATAAGAAAAAGCTAAAGGAGTTCATCACCACCAAACCAGTATTATATGAAATGCTAAAAGTATCCTTTAAGAAGAGGAAGAAGAAGAAAAAGGTAAAGATACAAATTATGAACAACAAATACACATCTATCAACAAGTGAATCTAAAAATCAAGTGAATAATCTGATGAACAGAATAAACTGGTGAATATAATAGAATCAGGGGCATAGAAAGGGAGTGGACTGACTATTCTCAGAGGGAAAGGGGTGTGGGGGATGTGGGAAGAGACTGGACAATAATCATGCACCTATGGATGAGGACAGTGGGGGCGGGGAGGGAAGGGCAGAGGGGAGGTGGGAACCAGGTGGAGGGGAGTTATGGGGGTGGGGGAAAGAGGAACAACTGCAATAATCTGAACAATAAAGATTTAATTTTTTAAAAAAAATGAAAAAAGTTTTAATTTATATGAGATCAAACTAGTTAGATCTTTCACACATGATTTTGTGTTCTGCATTTTGCTTAAGCCCTTTTTTAACTCAAAGTTACTTGTATATTTTGGTCTTATTTTAAGTGATTTATTCCTCATGGAATGCATTTTGCAAATGCTATGAGAATGGCTTACCAGTTGTCCCATTGCTGTGTTTTAAAGTCTAGTCTTTGCTTTGCTGCTTCTAAATGCCACCTTTGTCACTGTTGGGCTAGCTAGTTCCATGGATCCATTTGTCCATTACTGTGCCAGGACCACACTTACAAACACATAGTGGTTCTCAACCTTCCTAATGCCGCAACCGTTTAATACATGTTGTAGTGACCCCCAATTTCATTGTTACAAATTGAACATAATTAAAGCATAGTGATTAATCACAAAAACAATGTGTAATTATATATGTGTTTTCCGATGGTCTTAGGCAACCCCTGTGAAAGGGTTGTTCGACCCCCAAAGGGGTCACGACCCACAGGTTGAGAACCGCTGCACTAGACTTTTGTAGTTTCTTTTCTTTTTTTGTTTATTATTTATTTTTTAAAATTTTTGTTGTAGGTTATTTTTATATCAAGTGGGACAACACCCCCCTCCTTGTTCTTAATTTGAAAAAAATGTCTTTGCTTTTTCTCTCTTAGATGAATATGAAAGCCAGCATAGCAGGTCCTGTGAAGACATCTTGCAATTTTGGGCTGTACATTTACAGATCAAGTCAGGTCGGACCTGGCACCTTGATGTCAACTCTTTCTGTAACTGGGACAGATACAAGGCTCTGTATAGTTCGCCTCATCCTGTTCTTCAGCCAGATTTCATAGCATCTTCCTGTGGGTCTTACACATTTCCGTTAGGCTTATTTCTTGGTGGTTTACAGTTTTATCAATATTTTGAGTGGCATGATTCTATACAATTTCTCATCGTTTTCCCCAGTGTGTGGAAAAGCAATGTTTGTTGTAAGGTGATCTTGTATCTGGTTCCCTGGCTGACCTCCCTTTTTAGTTCTAATACTTGTTAGCTGCTTCTCTTAGATCTTTCTGATGGGCAGTTGTATTTTCTGCAAATAACAATGGTTTAGGACCGCCCCCCCTCCATCTTTTTTTGTCTCAGTGAAAGGCCAGGACCCCAGCACACAGCCCCGCAGCCATCCAGTGGGCACGCTCGTCTCCTTCCCGCTTTATTATTTTATTTTATTTATTTATTTATTTATTTATTTATTTATTTATATTGCTTAAAGTATGACAAAGGGTATTACATACAAGGATCCTGGAGTTTCACCCTTGAGCATGATAGTTGCTGGAGTTAAGAAGGCTTCTGCTTGTCTATTTCTTGTGTTCTAGAAACTTTTCTATTGTGTTCTAGAAACTTTTCTATTGTCTTGACTGGGTGTGGAATGGTATCGGTGTTTCGACATGCTTGCTCGGTGTGATGGGAACTGTGGAATTTCAGCTGGGCGCCCGGCTGCCCAGGATAATGAAAGCCTTTCTTGCAGGTGGGTGTGGCCAGGTGACTGCATTCTGGCCCCTGGAGTATAAATAGAAGTGACCCCAACGTCCCAGCAGTGCCCGTAAAGCTTTTAAGGGGGCACGTCTTTCCTCCTTTCTGCCGGCTGGAATGTTGGTGTGAACGCAGGAGCTGCCATCTGGGACTATGAGGTGGCCTTGGAAATGGAGGTCGTACACAGGATGGAAGGACCCAGATTTTTGGATGCTTAAAGTTGGGGAGCCTCCAGGCCAGCCCTGAGTACCTGCATCCCAGCTTACACCTGAGTTACTGTTCCATCAGCTCACCCCAACTCTACTACCACACCTGGGTGCCGACAGGGGTGACACAGTCAAACGTGCATTTTAGAAAGTTCATTCTGGCAGCTATGGGGGAAATGGACAGGTGGGAAGCGGGTTGGAGGTGGGGTCTGCCAGTCCCTTCAGCCACAGGCCAGGCCACAAGGGACACACCTGAACCCACCTATAGGTGAACAAGCTGGCTTGTTTGCCGTCAGGGAGAATGCCGCCCCTAACCCCCCCCCCCCCCCCCAAGGAAACCATAGGGCATCTCCGTGAGAGGATGTTACAGAACCCGGCTGTCCCTGTGACTCGCTTTGACAAAGTCGGAGAAGCAGACTCCACTTCTTGATGGCAGAGCAGCAAAATGTTGTGTTATTGCTGCCCTCACAGGCCAGCCCTGCATCTGGGGCTGGAGAGGAAGGGCGCCCTCTGAGCCTCGTGATCGCTGGGCTGGGCAGAGGGGAATGCCATGGGTCACAGAGGGGCCCCACCACTGCCCAGACCTGGGAGCCACGGCAGGGAGGGAGGGAGGGAGCCGACGCACCCAGACTCTCCTGCTCTCCCTTTGCCTGCTGGCACCTCCTGGCTGACCGTTAGGAGGCAGAGGGCCAGGGAGCCAGGGGAGGTGTCCACACAGACTGGAGCAGAGAGGGAAGGGCCTGGAAGCACGGGGGTGGGGTGGGGGCGGGGGGGGGGGCAACAGAACAGCCAGCATAGCCTTGCGTTCCAGAACCTGGGGTGGCCCTGGCATGGAAAAGCTGCTCTACAAACGTGTCGAGTGAATATCACAGGGGTTCCTGGCCCAGGCTGGGCCCCTCTAATGTGTGTGCCTGGCGTCTGGCAGCCCTGGTTCCTCCAGGGAATTCCCAGGGTGGATGCAAGAGGGGGTGGGGCCAAAACAGAGTGGGCAGCCCCCACAGGCACCAGGGGGCCTTAAAGGGCCAAGGGCTTGATATTAATTCCAAGAGAAGGGGGTCCTGGGGGCAGGTCTGTCCTGGCTGTGGGAGGATGATCACATGTGCAGAGAAGTAGTCCTGTGCCCGGGGGGCGGGTGGGAGGGAGAAAGGCCTTTTCTGGGGTCTCTGCAGAGGTGGGGGCTGCCCCACATCCAGAAGGCAGCCCACTTTCCCACACTCATGAGTCGGTTGTTCTCCTAATTATTTATGTTATTTACAGGAGGGCAGCCCTTCACAGTTTCCAAAATGCCTTCCTGAAGGTGGCTCATTCAATTCTCACAACAGCCGGGTGGGCTGTGCTGCTCTGGCCCCTGGCCCAGGGGTGACTGAGGCGGGTGACTCACTGAGCCACCCTCCTGCCCACACCGGGGCTGCCCAGCAGGGCTCGCCGGGAAGGGGAGGGCTCCGCTGTTGGTATATAAGCAGTTTCTGTTTCCCTTCGTTGCACTGTGGGGAGCCTCTGTCCCCACATGGAGCTCAGTCTGCCCTGGGTCCCTGGTTGTGTGGCCTCGCCTCTGTGCTTCCAGGCTGCTGCACACCGCCTGGCCCGTGGCCACCCCCTGCTCAGACAGATACTGCTCCTGGGCCCCTGGGGCTCTGGGTAGGGAGGTGAAGATCACAGAGGAAAACCTAGGAGGCTCCTCTGTGACCTGCTTCACAGCCCCACTGCCCAGCCTGGCTCTGGCAGGGGCTACTCCGTGGTTGGGCGTGGGGGCCTGGCAGAGCTCTGCAAAGGGGTGGAGGGAAGGCAGTGCAGCCTGAACAAGACTTGCCCTCTGCCCGCCAGCCTGCTGCCCTGGATGTGGCCTTGCAGGATGCACGTTCCCTCGCTGGGCCTGGTTCCTCCTATGAAAAGTAGGACTGACGAAAGTCCCCAGGGTGAGGCCTGGGTGAGGCAAAGCCAAGGAGGAAGGCAGGACACACCAGAGCCCTCTGCGCCTTCCTCCTTTTTTGTTGTTGTTGTTGTTGTTTTTGTTTGTTTGTTTTTATTGATTTCAGAGAGGGAGGGAGAGAGAGAGAAACATCAATGATGAGAGAAAATCACCGATCGGCTGCCTCCTGCACCCCGCCCCTCACTTTGGGGATTGAGCCCGCAACCCCAGCATGTGCCCTTGACTGGAATTGAACCCAGGACCCCTCAATCTGCAGGCCAACGCTCAATCCATTGAGCCAAACCAGCCGGGGCTGCACCTTCCTCCTTGACTGTAGTCCTGTGCCTGGCACTGACACGCAGCAGATCCCAGAGGGACAGGTGGGCCAGTGGCAGCCCGAGTGGAGACTCCAGTGGGATAGGTGCCCTCCCAGCTGCATGCCTTCTGGCTGCTGCGCAAGATGCCTCTCCAGGACACGATCCTCTTGCCCTTCTGGGGGTCCGCCTGTGGGCTCTGGGCATCCTCCCTCACCCTCAGCACCCAGACCTGCAGGCGGGAGGCTCCAGCTGTTAGCACAGGTAGCTAGATATTCACAAGGGAGTCGGACATTGTGAGCCTAATGGGCCGGGGAGCTGAATGGGACACTGAGCCAGCTTGCTTCCCTGGGAAGTGACAGCTTCACACACTCCCCAGAGAACCACCCGACCCACAGGGGGTAGAACAATAAAGGGGGAGGTAAGCGAGATGGTGACCATAGAGGCCTGTCAGTCTAACCTGGGAAAGGGATCAACTGGTTAGGGCAGTGATGGCGAACCTTTTGAGCTTGGCGTGTCAGCATTTTGAAAAACCCTAACTTAACTCTGGTGCTGTGTCACATATAGAAATTTTTTGATATTTGCAACCATAGTAAAACAAAGATTTATATTTTTGATATTTATTTTATATATTTCAATGCCATTTAACAAAGAAAAATCAACCAAAAAAATGAGTTCGAGTGTCGCCTCTGACACGCGTGTCCTAGGTTCGCCATCGCTGGATTAGGGAGTGGACCCACCAGAAGCCTGCCAAAGCTTAGGCAGTTGATTGGTTATTTTGAAAAAGTGTCTGTCTGGTTCTTCTCAATCCCAAGATGATATAATCAGCTTAACAAAGAAGCCCTTCTCTCTCCACCCCCACAACATGCACTGGCCCTGCTCATTCACGTGTTCTCTCCGTAGGGGCCTTGTGGGACTAGCAGCCGAGCCCAGCAGCTGCGCAGACTCTGAATGCAGGCCCAGGCCGGGCAAACAAACTCAGCCAGCTGGATGGCGAGAAAGGCTGGGCATGGCACAAAAGGTCTGTGCACTGACCCTATTTCTGGGCTCAATGAAAACAAGATGGGCCTTTTTCCATGGTGAGACAGACAGAGATGGGCATTGGAAACCCAGGGGAACGCCTTGGATTTTGCATCTGGCACCACAAATAAATCTTATCACCAGACCTCATCCTCCCTTGTGCGTGTCCTGGAATGCTTGCCTTGTGACACCGCAAGAACCCCACTTCTACTGGCAACACAGCCACTTAGGTTTTTGGCTCATGATTATTGTCCTTGGGACTGTGCCCTGGAGCCCTTGGCCTCAACCGGTTTCCTGCCCTCCATAACTCAGCCCACTGCAGCCCCAGCCAACCCGCCCCAAGATGGCAGGAGCACCAGGCATCTGGGCACGCCTGGCCCCTGCAGGCTCCAGGGAGCTGGCCTACGTCACTACTGCCCTGCCTTGCCTCCAGGGCATTTCTTATCTTAGACTAAATTCGAGGCCTGCCCTTGCCCTTGGGGAAACTGAGGCAGACATTCCTTGCTCAGGCCCTGCTGTGCGTGAGTCAAGCTGGGGACCGGGTCAGCAGCTGCACCCAGGAAGGAGCAGTGGCAGCAGAGATAAGCTTTCCGGGTTGAGGTGCTTGAGAATGTGCCCCTCCACCCCGACCGCTCTGCTGGGCACCTCTCCCTGGAGCTGTGTTCTGACTTGGGGCAGTGGGTGGGCTCCCCGGGATTGTGTCAGTGGGGATGACAGCAAAGCCCAGCCCACAATGAGGTGCCCTGGAGGCCCCCAGCATGGGGCCTGACCGCCATGGGACCCTTACCACCACATCTGCAAAACCAAAGACTAATAGAGAACATCTTGTTTTAGCCTCTAGTCTTCCACGGGAAGACCTCTCCACAGAGCAGTACTGACTCTGTGTGTGTGTGTGTGTGTGTGTGTGAGTGTGTGTGTGTGTGTGAGTGTGTGTGTGTGTGTGTGTGTGTGTGTGTGTGTGTGTGTGTTTCTAGGATGCCAGGCTCTGAGAAGCGGCCCTGCTTGGACCCCTGCAGTCTAGTTCCTTCTGGGGCAGCAAGGGTGGGTGGGGCAGCCTCGAAGGGCTGGGGAAGTCACACCTGAGCTGTCTGAGTGGGAAATGCACTTGGAGAGCTGTGTCCAGGCTGGACTGTGTTCCAGGTTAGACACAGGTTGGGGCTGGTGGGCAGGCGAGTCTCAGGGCTGGTGGTCAGGTGTGCAGGTATGTGAGCTGCATAGGGGCAAGCAGGGCATGTGTGACAGGGCATGGGCCCCGGAGCCAGGGACGAGCCTGCAGGTCTGTGGACTAGCCCCTGTGGACACTGGGGTGGGGGATTGCTCACAAAGGGGCTCCTGTGGGCTGTCTTGGAGCCTGGGAGGACATCCCAGTGTCCAGGGGTGAGGGAGGTGCTTGAGTTTGCGGTGTGTGATGGTGTACGGCACCATGTGTACAAGGTCAGGCATGTGAGTGTATGAGTCTGGGTACATGTGTGTGCGTATGTGCATGTGCAAGGCCTTCTCAGGATCTCCAGGGCAGCTCTATGAGCAGCGATGGCTTCAGCCTTGTCAGGAGCCCATCATCTTCAACGGCAGTACCATCCAATTTCCGGCCCCCTAACCCATCCTCCCTAATCCTCTCCAACCACGTCCTCTCTGGCCTCCACCCTCCAGCCATCTGTGTTGCTAATCCAGCCTGGGTCCCAATTAAGACTGCCAGGCCCTCTGCAACCTCCCCTCTCTGCCCCTTTCCCTCGTCCAGACTATAAAACTGAGTCCTGGGGTGAGGTGAGCACACACAGCAGCTGGCGTCCCTCAGCTGGTCCCTAGGTCTCCTGCCTCGGGAGCAGGTGCCCAGGCAGGGCTCTGGGTTAGGAAAAGGGAGGGAGCCTTTGCCTCACCCCATCCTTAGTCAGCTGGCCCCCCTCACCTCAGCTCAAACTGGAGCCTTCCTCCACTGCTCTGTGCACAATTCCTGTTGGTTTGCCCCCACCAGATCCTGGATGCCTCCTCATTTTCATTGTCACCTTGGGTCCACCAACCCCCCTCACCCCCCAAACCATAGCCACAGCCCTGACCTCTCCCTGCAGCTCCCACCACCTGTCCTCCACCCACAGTGGGGCTGCTCTGGTGTCCATCAGATGGTTCGTTCCCTTTACTGAGACCTTCCAAGGATTCCCACTGTCCTTTCAATCCAATCAGACCCCGGCCCAACAGGGGACGCTCCACCTCTCCAGTCGCTGGCTCCTCCCTGGCTCAGGACTTTGGTCAAAGGGGAAGGCAGATGGGAAGAGCCTGTTGGATGAGGTGGGAATCCTGGATTCGGGGGGAGGGGGGGCAGGATGGAGGGCCTCAAAATTGTGAGTTCAAACTCTGGCTCCATCATCTTCCAGTTGTGACAATTTGGGTCAATTAGTTGACCTCTTGGTGCCTTGGTCCCCCATTTGTATTTGGGGCACCAGCCCTTCCACATGTAGGGCTATTTGGGGTTTTAGAAAAGGGTGGGCACATGACAAGCAGGTGAGTGTCTTCGTGAAGAGCCGGGCCTGGCAGGACGGGTGTGCTGGAAAAGGGGTGGGTGCAGGACACAGGGGGCCTGCAGACCCTCCCCAGAGGTGGGGCAACCTAGTGCTTAACACTCAGGCTCCAGTCTCAGTTCTCCCAGTTACTGGTGTGTGGCCCTGGCTCAGCCCCTTGGAGCCTAGGGTTCCCTATCTGCACAGGGGGTACTGAGGCTGCCCCTCAGATGCAGTAGTGCCCAGAAGGCCCCCGGCTCAGTGCTAGCCATCGCTATTGTTTAAAGAGGGCACAGAGGGGTGAAATCACTTGTCCAAGGCCACACTGTGAGGAAGCAGCCCCGCTGTGTTTGAGCCAAGGAGATACGGCTCCCGAACCCCCACGGCCCCGGGGCTGCTGGTGGTACTGGGCTTTATGGGGGTGGCCGGCCTGGTCTGGGTGGCCTAGCGCAGGGGTGATGAGGGGGAAGAGCAGTCTCGGCTCCTCGGGCCTCCAAGTCCCCTGGCCGCCTTCACACAACATCTGGCTTGGGCTGCGGGGAAGCCCTGGGAGTTCTTTTGACACAGAGCCACACACCCTCTGACCACAGTGGCCACATTTCTGAGAGCCCCTCACCTCTTGCCCAACCATTACACTGGCGACAGAGTTCTTCCTTAGCAACGACCTCTTCCTCAGCCCCCGGGACCTGAGCCAGGGCAGCCGGCTGGCAGGGTGGGAATGGACTGGTTCCCTGCTGCCGTGGGCTGGGGGCCACGGATGTGCTGGGGATGGGAGCGCGCCAAGGAAAGAGACCAGGGAGGGGCTCCTCCCTTCCAAGCCCCGGCAAATCCAGGGCTGTGGCCAAGCCCAGGTCCCTTTGATGGACACACGCAGAGCAGGAAGGGACACAGACAACAAGACTGGCTTTCCCAGACCCCCCCCCCTCTCGGGGCCGCAGCCTCCTCTCCCCTCCACTCCTGATGGGAGGCTACAGCAGGAGCGGGAGCCAGACCCCACGGCATGGCACCGTGCCGAGGCTGGAAGGGGCTGCAGGGACCCTCTTTTGGGCAACATGTCCTGACTCGTGTCTCTATCTTGTCACACTTGGTAACATCTTTGGGTACCATCTGGACCATTCAACTTAGTTGTTACAAACCTAACATTTATTTTAAAAGGAACCTACATCATAACTCTCGATGGATAGCTAGTCTCACTTGTCATGAACACGACATAATCGCAAAAATAAATATTATTGAGACCACGAGGACAGCTCCCCGAGGGCAGTGCGTTGTGATTTGCTGCTGTATCCCCAGCTCCCACAACAGTGCCTGGCACGTCACAGGTGAGCAAAGTATATCTTTTGAATGAGGGGCTGAGTAAATGAAGAAATGACTAAACGCAGAAAGGAATGCTTGATCGGGGAATGGATGCTCAGGGGAGGCACAAAGCCTGTTGTTAAAATGAGGAAAAGCAAATATTCGAGAGGCGTCAAAGCCATGCCTGTCTCACATGGAGACTTTCTTCTTGTATTCACCGTGTCCAGCAGGGCTGTCTAAGTGTGTTCCTGCCTGCACACACATGACGTGACACCCGTGTGCGGACAGCCTCCAGCGCCCTCAGCCACGTGCAGGCCACTCTGAGCCAGCCTGGCCGAGGGGGGTGCTGCAGTCATAGCTCTCCTCCCCGTCCGTCCTCCCACCGTGGACGGGCCATCTTCATAGAGCATGAAGTCACTGTCCTCGCCGGGCTGGAGCCTGTGGGGGTGGCCAGGCCTATGGGGGTGGCTGAGCCTGTGGGGGTGGCCACTGCACTGCTCTGGTAGAAGCCTGGCACAGGAAACCTGACGTCATCATGACTCACTCCTCGAGCTGGACTGGGGGTGGCCTCACTCGTCACTCTTACCTTCATACCTGCCCTGGCCTGTGATTGTAGCCACACCATTCATTTCTCACCCCCCCCCCCCCCCCCCCCGGACATCTGCCTGGGGTGTGGGTTTGGAAGGAGGAGGCAGGGACATGCAGCGGGAGGCAATCTCAGCACAGAGCTTTGTGCTTTGTGACTGGATGGGAAAACCACTCTGCAGGGAGGCGGGGGGTGTGCTGTGGGGCAGGGAAAGACCAGGGACCCCAAAGGTGGGAAGGGGAGGGGGTAGTGATGCTGAGCCAGCCGGTTACAAAGAAAAACACGCAATAACCATGTGTTCTCGTTGGGTATTTTAAGTTTTAAAAAAAGCCGAACCCCAAATCTACTTGATAGTGTCTGCTCTGTAAGAGCCAGGCCAGGACCAACAAAAATCCAAACCACCTTTTGAGTCTGGCACAGACCTACTGCCACCCCCTCAGCACCTAGTGAAGGGAGCAGGGGCCTCCTTCCGGGACCTGTAGCCTGTGGACCTCAGGTCTAGCGAGACCCCTCCTCCCACTGTCCTCCCCCAGGTGCCCAGAGCCCTGCCTTCTCTCCGCCGGGGCAAGCGGTGGTCCTTGAGGAGGTGGCATGACTCACCAAGGGTCAGGGGATCCTTAGTCAGAGCAGAAGTAGGGTGGGATGTGGGCTATACATTCTCTTCCCCTCTCTTCTTCCCGGGCGTCAGGCTTTCACCCAGGTATGGGGGTGGGGGTTCCCCCAGTTGGGGAGTGGGGGGAAGGTCAGGGGAGCCCTTCCTTCATGGTGAAGTCAGGCCTCCCTGAGCCTGTGTTCCAGAGCTGAAAAGCCCCAAAGCAAGTGGCATTGCATACAGGTAGCCACGGCAGGCAGAAATCACTGCTTCTGGCCAGAGTGGGGGGCAGGGCCCTAGGGCCTGTGACACGGGAGCAAACCTCAGCAGTGCACTCCCACACTCACGGGGAACTTCCAGAAAGGTCACCGCTCTCCCAGGAGGCCCCACCCTGCCCAGCTGATTTCCTCCTGAGCCAGGATCCCACCTGGCCAGTCCTCCCGCCCCCTCCCCAAGGAGCTGAAAGGCCAGGGCTCCCAGCACAGCAGGTGACACCAGCCCCGTGGTCAGCAAGCCTGGGCCTGACTGTCCTTTCATGTGCTCTGTAATTTGCCCCTGGAATCAGCCATTAAGTCATCTGCAGGCTGATGCCAAGGATAAGGCCCATATCGGACTCTGGGATCTGTGGCCCAGACTCCTGGGCTCTGCTGTGGCTTTGCTGAATCAGCCTCCAGACTGGCCTGGTAGAGAGGGACAGCTCACCGCAGGTGCTCGGGCAGTGGCGTGGCCTCAGAGCCTTGGAACCAGTGTAGGCTAGCAGCTGGTCTATTCTGAGCGCCCATCTTTCTGATGGGGACACTGAGGCACAAGAGGGTGGTGTGACCTCAGGCATCTTGGGCGCCCTTAAAGCTTCTCTCACCTGTGTCCCCTCTACCCCTCAGCACACAGAGCAGCAAGCTGACATTGTGGAATTGTATACAGATCTGTTCTAACACACAGACACGGCAAGCCCAGTATAGGGCTGGGGGGTACACACGGGTCCTAGCTGTAGTCCTCCAAGAAGGTCTGTACGGGGGGCCTACATGGGAGCTGGAGGGGTCCTACGAAGGCACAAAGTGGTGACTCGGGGAAGGGGGGCTGAGGAGGTTAGGATTGGGTGGCTGTGGGGGCAGCTCCAGCTCCAGGGCACTGTCCCCACCCACTTGAACTTTTCTGCTTTGGAGTTCACATCTCCCACACACACCTGGGGCTCACCACATCCTGCCCCAGGGCTTTGGGCTGGGGTGGGGGTGGGGGTGGGAGTGGGCAGAAGGGTTGTGAGAGCTTCCGCTTCTTTCTGCTCACGGCCTTGCTGGAGCACCAGGGTCCCTGCCATCCAGGGATCTGCTGCAGGAGGAAGGAGGCTGAGCAGGGGGAGGGGAACAATGGAGGAGCAGGTTCTGGTAGCTCTTCTCCCCTTCCCCTTGGGGCCGCTCCTGAAATTCCCGCGAGGTACCCGGGAGAGCCCAACACCGTCAGCAGAAGAATTCCCCTTCAGAGCTGGCCTATGACTTGGGGAAGTGCTTTGTCTCGGGTCCCTGGGGTTTCCCTGGGCTCCTGGGGAGGAAGCCTTGCCCGCTCATACTGGAAACTCATCATGGGCCCCCTGCCTCTCGCACCCCTCCCAGGCTGGGGTCCACCTCACCCAGATGCCCAGGGTGTTGGCCTCAGAGGACCATGTTCTGGCCCAGCTCGGCCACTAACCTGCTGTGCAACCCTGAGTGCTGGTCTCAGCCATCCAAGGGGGGGGGGGGGGGGGGCGGGAAGCAAGCCCCTCCGGCCCAAGGTCTAGTAGAAGAGACAGTGACCCTCCAGTGCAGAGATCACGGTGGCAGCAGGCACACGTCACATTTGCTGAAATACATTCCTCAGGGGAACATCCTGGGAGGAACAGAGAAAAGGGAGAGGAAGCAGGGCAGGGGCACCAGGACTCGAAGTCCCTGGGAGGGGGATGTGCATACGAGAGCCACTGCCCGAGGACTGGCAGCGCAGGGCAGATCAAAAGGCGGCACTCGGTTCCAGGCTGCGGCGTAAACCGGGGATGTTTGGGCCCCACTGCTCCTGGCACACACTTCCCTCCAGAGGTGGTCCCGGTTTTACCCCAACGCACCCCGCCCCCAGTCTGGGCTGAGCCCGCGTGAGGCCGCGGGGGCGTCCCCGGCGCCTTCCTGCTCTGCCCTTATTTGGTAACCCGGGGGCCGGGCCGGGCTACTTAAGGCCGGGCTGCCGAGGGCGCCGCGGGAGCCGACAGGACTGGGACGGCAGGGCCTCGCGCAGAGCAGAGGTAGCAGGAGGAGTGGGGGACGCAGAGAAGGAGCGCAGGAAGAGGCCGGCGCCATGGGCTGGAAGAGGCGCGCGAGCTGTAGTGCGCGGCGCTGGGTGCGCTGCTGCGGGAGAC
>NW_005871379.1:306622-309490 GCF_000147115.1 Myotis lucifugus
CCGCCCGGGTGCTGCTGGCTGCGCTGCTGCACGAGACCCACGCCGGTTACCACCACTGTGTGCTTCCTTCGAGGTGAGCGCTGGCCCCACTTTCCCTGTCCAGCCCTCCCGCGCCCCTCCCTCCCCGGCCTCCCGCTGACTGAGCCCCTGTCCTCCCCTGTAGGAGGCTTCGATGCCTTCCAGGCCTGCTGTCCCGACCTGTGCTCCGAGTCGCCGGCCCCAGCGATGCCTCCTGCTGGGGCAGAAAGCAGC
The DNA here is from genome assembly GCF_000147115.1 of Myotis lucifugus. Taxonomy (NCBI): domain Eukaryota; kingdom Metazoa; phylum Chordata; class Mammalia; order Chiroptera; family Vespertilionidae; genus Myotis; species Myotis lucifugus. The sequence goes on from NW_005871379.1 coordinate 306,875, forward strand.
CGCTCAGACCCCAGGGTTCCCTTCTATGACCAGGTGAGTTGAAATCAAAGCTCCTTGTCACTGTGCCTGGTGTGGGTCTGTGGTCTGTGGATGTTTGCAGCCACCTTTGAGGCTCAAGGGAGATGTGTTTATCCGTGAGTGCTGTGTGCGCCTGCCTTGGTGTCCTCAGACCCCCAGAAGCCTGGTCTTGGTCAGGACTGGCCCGGGGCTCCTCCAGGCCTGAGTGGAGTGGGCCTCACCCCTTCCCTCCCCTCTTCCTCCAGGGTGGCCCGGTGGAGATCTTGCCCTACCTCTTCCTGGGCAGCTGCAGCCACTCGTCGGATCTGCAGGGCCTGAAGGCCTGTGGCATCACCGCCGTCCTCAACGTCTCCGCCAGCTGCCCCAACCACTTCGAGGGCCTTCTGCGCTACAAGAGCATCCCGGTGGAGGACAACCAGATGGTGGAGATCAGCGCCTGGTTTCAGGAGGCCATAGGCTTCATCGGTACGAGGGGTACTTGGCCCCAGGATGGAAGGGTTCAGGGGACGGACTTGGGGCATGGTTTCCTCCCTGTTCAACTTCCCATCTGACCCCCGCCCTTTTCCCTTGCAGATTCTGTGAAGAACAGTGGGGGCCGGGTGCTGGTGCACTGCCAGGCGGGCATCTCCCGCTCTGCCACCATCTGCCTGGCATACCTCATACAGAGCCACCGCGTGCGGCTGGATGAGGCCTTTGACTTTGTTAAGCAACGCCGGGGGGTCATCTCCCCCAATTTCAGTTTCATGGGGCAGCTGCTCCAGTTTGAGACTCAGGTGCTATGTCACTGAGGTGCACACAGCTGTGGTTCCAGGGGCGCTGACCTGGGACAGCTAGGCTGTCCTTGGGGGCCTCACAGCCCCCCTCACCTCAGGGAGAACTGCCCCTTCCTCGGAGTTTGGAAAGCTCCCAGGTGGGGGCGCTGGAAGTACAGGAATACTGGACTCTCATCTGGTGCTCTTCTGCTAGGGTCTGAGGGCTGGCCCTCATCTGGGGACAAGAGTGAGGGTTTGTCTACTTCCCTCCTCCCCCATCCTCTGGCAGAAACTAACTGGACTTTACACCCGTGGACCCAGTGGCCCCACCACTGTGTTGAAGCCCTTGGCAGCCTGAGAGCCCAAGGGACAAGCTGTGACAACCAGGAGCCCATCTAGGGTGGCGCACCCCAGGGCCTGGAGCCTGAGCCCCATGCTTCTAGGGAGCTGGGCTTGGAGAACAGACGCGCCCCTTGTGTGGACGCCTCTTGCTTGCGTGTGTGTATTTGAGCATTTCACGCCCTGTTGGCGCTGGAAAGTTATTTGTGTTCAACTGATATTTAACACTCCCTCCCCTACTTCCTCCCGCCCCGTGGGCGGGGGTTGGAAACTTAGCACTTTATATTTATACAGAACCTTGAGAATATGCCAATAAAATATTGTTTTGTTTAAAAAAACAACTTCGCAAGCATCTGGTCTTAAGTCAATGTCTGGGGAAATGTCCAAACGCTGTTTCTTGCTCAGGGCTCACCTTTCCTTGGCAAGGCACACCTCGGTGGGGCAGTGGAGGTTTATGTTTGGAGATTTGGGCTATTTGGTTGTTTTTATTTATATATTAAATTGGAGTGTAGTTGGATGGTTAGGGGCCAGTTTGGCTGCACCTTGCTGTGTTTCTGTTTCCTTGTCTGTTAAATGGGGTTTGTTGTTAGTCCCACCTGTTAGGGTGGTGTTGAGACTTACCCAAATGAATTGTGTAAAGCTCCTGCACCTGCGCATAGTAGGTGATCAGGAAATGTGAGCTCCTGGTGGCCCAAGGGGCAATGGTTTTCAGGTGTGCAGTTGTGCCTCTCAACCAGGCTGGATGCCTACGAGGGTGGGGCCTACGGTTTGCTCAGCCTTGTGCCCAGAATCTGGCACAGATGGGCACTCACTCCACGAGGCAGCATGGGGGTGAACAGCCTACCCCTGGTGCCTTGTTTGCTCTGTTCCCTGGTGAGAACCGCAGAGCTGGGATGGCTATCAGGGCTTCCTCAGGCCCTGAGTGGGCTTCCGTTTGGACCTGCCCAGAATGCCATGCCCATTTGGGATGGTGGGGGCAGCTGGGGCCCTGAGTCACCGGCCTTCCCATCACACAGCCCCACCTCACACACAGCAGGACTGGTGGCTGAGGCCCCTGCTCACCCCATCCTCTCCCCTCTACCCCAACCCACCCCACACAACCCCTCAATTTTACCTTCCTCTTCCCAGGGTTTTAAGTTTGTCTTCCAAACTGCTTTTTCCTTCCTTCCATCCTCTCTCCTTCCTTTTTATTTATTTTAACAATTTTAACTATGGGAACATATATAACCAAATTTATCGTCTTTACTATTTCTTTAAAATATATTTTTATTGATTTCAGAGAGGAAGGGAGAGGGAGAGAGAGATAGAAACATCAATGATGAGAATCACTGATTGGCTGCCTCCGGCACACTCCCTACTGGGGATTGAGCCCGAAACCCGGGCATGTGCCCTGACCAGGAATAGAACCATGACCTCCTGGTTCATGGGTTGATGCTCAATCGCTGAGCCACACCAGCCCAGCCATCTTCACTATTTTAAAAAATATTTAAAAATTGATTTTAGCGAG
>NW_005871379.1:310053-313143 GCF_000147115.1 Myotis lucifugus
TTTTAAAAAAAAATTTCCCTTTCGCGCTGACCGCACGCGGAAAACAACTATCTTTAACTTTCTAGAGATATCTGAACAACTTCCCACCGAGGAGATCACACAGTTCTGTCCTGGTGTGACTAACCTTATTTCACTCAACATTACGTCCCTTGAGACTGCATCTCTGAAACTAAGAACCTGTTTCTCTGCCCAAGCAGAGATGATTACTGAGTATTGGAGTGAGTCTGACCTCGCGAGCACTCTCATCTGAAGAGTCAGCTCCATGTGCTCACTTTATCCTGCCCGAGCAGCGAGAACCTCTGTCCGCATCCCTTCTCCCTGTGATCCAATCCCATTCTTACGAGAGACCCTGAGTTCCAGGCACAGCAGGATGCTGAGAGGTGCTTGAGGACAATACCTGGCGTCTTTGGTTCTGTGGCTTCCCTTCCATTAGAGTCCCCACATCCTCTGCCTGCAGGACTTAAATCCAGGGATGGCCTCACAGAATAGACCTCTGAAAAAGCTAAGAGAGTTCAGAGGTGCAGGAATCGGGACAAGCAGCTTAGCTTTGGAATGACAGGGGATGACATTAGTGGGGATGACAGGGTATCGTCTATGTGAGGATCTAGGTACCCAAGAGGCTCCGCCTTCCCCATGGCAGGCTACCGCAGGCATTCAGCGTGTGAACTCTCCCTGATTCCTGTACTTGTGATTGTCCCCTGTCTGTATGCGAAAATAAAAGCTGATGAAGATGTAGTGAACTTTCCCTCCTTCCACAGATAGACCGGGGAGCCTCTGGGTCTCAGGCAGCTTTCCCACATCTGAGCACAGGCAGGGGCAGGAACGGGGTTTCCCTGGGTGGGAGGATGAGGTCCCTCCTGCGCTGGGTCTCGGCATCTTTCTGTGATGATTCTCTGCCCCCTGGTGGTGGGAGGGGACCTCAGCAGAGGCACAGCCCCCAGTGGGACGCCTCTCCCCAGGATTCCTTGTACCTGGCCTCTGGTCCACTTAGCCAGGGAGGGAAGGATCCGACCAGGGGCAGCGGTTCTCAACCTGTGGGTCGCGACCCCTTTGGCGGTCGAACGACCCTTTCACAGGGGTCGCCTAAGACCATCCTGCATATCAGATATTTACATTACAATCCATAACAGTAGCAACATTACAGTTATGAAGTAGCAACGAAAATAATTTTATGGTTGGGTCACAACATAAGGAGCTGTAAAGGGCCAGAAGGTTGAGAACCACTGGTCCAGAGGCTGGAGGTGGGGAGCTCAAGCAGGAGTGGGAGGGGCCGCAGGTGAAGTTGGTTGGGGAGGGGCTACAGGTGGGATTGATTGGGGAGAAGCTGAAGGTGGGGGCGGGAGAAGCTGCTATTTAAGGGTGGGTGACCAGGCTGTAACTAGGTTGCCTCTTCCGGCCTGGAAGCCAGCTCCAGCTTGCTGAGGGGTCAGTGCGCCCACCGTAGACAGCACAGCATGGGGGGCTTCTGGCCTTGGATGCTGGGTCTGCTCTCTTTGCCAGGTAAGCGGCTGCCTCGCCCTCCTGCTTGGGCTTCAGTTTGCAGAGTGCTGGGCAGAGACCAGAGGGTGTGGCTGGAGCCTGCCAGGCCCTGAATTGGTTTGAAAGGCTCAAGAATGGGCTCTCCAGGGACATTCCTAGAGTCAACTCCAGGGGCCCCCACGGGAGGCCTCCTGAAGGGCCCGCAGCAGAGGCCTGCCTGGCAGTGTGGCACTCCAGAGGCCTCGTTCTGCTGGCTTGGCTAGGCTTGCTGGGCTGAGCCCAATTTCCAGAGGCCTGGGCTGAGAAGGGAGTTGTAGGGCAGGGTCTGAGGCTGGCCCACACCCTGCCACCAGTGTTGCAGCCTGAGCTTTGTCCCTGTCCCTCCTTCCTGCTGTCTCCCCACCTCAGACACCCACATACTCTTGAGCAAGGGCTGCCTTTTGCAGCCGGTGTTGGTCCTGCTCAGGGAGCCCCTTCCTCAGAGCTGTCTAGCCCTCAGCACCGGCTGGGGGCTGAGAGGGGCGGCCAGGCAGGCTCCCAGGACTGCTTGCTGGAGCCTCCCTTAGTGAAGGGAGGGTCACCCACCCCCACCCCCACCCCCGCCCACGTCCTGACATCCTCTCCCACATGGGGGCGCTTGGGCCCATGTATGTCTGGGCCAGGCTTGATCCTAGGAGCGCCCCCAGCCTCCAGCTGTCCAGGAGCCTGTGGGAGCAGCTTCTCAGAAGGCCTCACCCCTGAGGGGACCCAGACATCTTGGGACAAGGACATCCCTGCGATTAATCAAGGTGAGGGCACCGTTCTTGGGAGGGGGGGAGGTGCAGCAAGGTATGACGGTGTCCACGTGGTGTGGGGAGAGCTGGCTGACAGCTCAGCTGGCAGGAAAGCTGAGAGGAAGCGTGCCTATTCGGGGCTCTAGAGGAGTAGTGGTTCTCCCTGCAGCTTTCCCCATCGGTTTCGGTAACTTCTCAGCTGGTGTTACTTTCACAGAAGGGGGAACGCACAGGACTTATGAATGGCCCAACAGAAGTGTGGGCTCTCTCTGTCTGCTGTCCAGCTTGGTCATCAGTGGATGTTGGCAAACATGTCGGCCACCTGGTGCAGCACGGCCTGCAGGTGTGAGGGGATGAGCTGGGGACACAGAGCAAAGAAGCATGAGGCCCAGGGCCTCCCTGTCTGGGTCTCAGGTGGAGAATGAGGACACGTTGATGTCCTGGGACGGAGCTGAAAGCAACACAGACGAGGGTCCGGATGTTGGAAGCTTTCTTTGGGGGAATGGGTGACCTTGCCCTGGGGATGGGACTGCGGATGAGAAGTCACGTGTGGTCCGCCCCTTCTTTCTGCGAGCCGGTCTGCAGCCCGGCACTGCTGAGCTGGAGCAGGCAGGACACTGCCTTTGGTGACTTTGACCTGTCTGGGGTAGCGAAACCCAAACTGAGGCTTCCCTGGCATCAGTTTTTAGATGCCATAGAGAAAGCTTTTAGCTACTATTGCTGGCAGCCCAGACAATTACATTTCCATGAGCCTCCTATAGCAGCCGGGAGCACACGGTCCCAGCTGCTGGGAATGCTGGCTACTGAGGCCTTACAGCTGAAGGCCTTCAGCCAGGGG
>NW_005871379.1:316335-320461 GCF_000147115.1 Myotis lucifugus
TGAGCCAGGGAGAGGAGGGTCTGTCAGGCCGGAGTGAATGGGGGATGAAGAGCAGGGAGCAGGCAGGGCCAGGCCAGTCAGAAGGGAGGGTTTTAGCCAAGAGCAGCAGGAGCAGCTGCTGAAGGGTTCTAAGAAGGGGGGTGATAAGATCTGATGTAATATTTAGAAAGCCCTTCTGGATGCTCTGTGGAAAATGGACGGGAACACGGAGAACAGCTGGAAGCACTGCAGTTGCACAAGCAAGAGCGCGTGGGCCGTGGGAATGGGCAGAGGTGGGTGCTTTTGGAGTGTTTTGGAGGAAATCACACCTGTGATTGGAGGCAGGGGTGAGGGCACCCCTCACAGCACTGAGGACCAAGGGGCGAGGCGAGGCTCAGGGAAATGGGTGTGAGACCTGGAGTGAGTGGGCAGGGAGCATGTGGGCTGACAGCCTTATGGCTTCCACTTTCTCCTGAGTGGGAGGCAAAGTCACAGCTTGGGGGTGGGGTGAGGAGAGTGAAAGCAAAGCCAATTCTGAAGAGGGGGAACCCAGCTCTAGGAAAGTCTGGAGATTTGTGGTTGCAAGTTGAAAGCAAGGCCAGTCGATACAGTGAGTGTTCTGCTCCGGAAAAGGCAGCCACTTGGTCAAAGGCAAAAGGTGGTGGATGATTTATTTCTGACCAGGGTTGGGGTTTTGTTAGGCGAGTGTAAAGGAGGAAGAGAGGATGACCGACTGACATTAGAGGGCACTGCTCAAGGGTCTGGGAAGGGGTGAGATCGGGTCAGACAAGGTGGTCTGGGAAGAAGAGTCCCAGGGACTTGAATGGCTGGGGCTTCAGGAGATCATGCTGGTGGGCCCTGAGTTGCTGGAGCCCTGGCCTGGGAGGACCTGGGGCCAGTCTCACCGCTCAGGCCTGGAGGAGTGGCTCCAGGGCCTCCAGCTAAGATGGCACAACCCTTGCTGCACTCTCACAGCTGGGAATGGAACACGTCTTCCTCCCTTGGGAAACATGGTACCAGGCCACCTTCCCCCCAAGGTCCCCCTTTTAAAGGACATCCCTGGAGGTCACCTTCATTTGGGCACTCTACCTGTCTGAGAAAGGCTCACGTGTATGCCATCCATTGATACCTGTGCCCATCACCATTCAACGAGCTTGACCACGTATTGGGGACAGAAGAGATGTCTGTTCTGATGGAGGAGTGATGCAATAAATCCATTGGCCGCCATCTCAGTACAGTGCTCTGAGCATGCCAGTGGTGCTGTGTGCATGGAATTAAGGAACTTGGACAATAGGGTACCTCTTTCTGCCTGAGAGAGTGGTGACAGGTGAGTGTACCTTGAAAAGAGAGTGGGGCCTGCCAAGCACAGAAGGAAAGGTGAGGAGAGAGTTTCTAGCAGAGCAAACAGAGCCTGGAAAGGACTGGAGATGTAGGAGCTCAGGGCATGTCCAGGGACCAACATGTACATAGCCTGGTGGGGTGGGAAGAGGTGAGGTTGGGTCAGACAGGGTGGTCTGGGGAGACGGGTCTCAGGAAGCCTGGCCAGTACCTGTCCTAGGCAGCTCCTGCTCCTGGTCGGTTGTAGGTCTGGGACTGAACTCTGCCTGGTGGAACAGCAGGACAACGGAAAGTCAGATCTACTCGAAGGAAGCCCTGCTGTGGTCCGAGGCTGTGATTCAAGCAAGGCTGGGTGGAACAGGCACTGGAAAGTGTGTGTGTGTGTGTGTAGAGGGGGGAGGGGGGGTTGGTGGTGGTGGGGGGTGTGTGGAGAGCTGCAAAGAGGAGCAGGAATCCAGTTATATAATGGCCCCACTGCCCCCCATGCCAGAGTTATGTCTTGGAGGTGGGGCTGAAAGGTAGCAGCAGGTGACACGGAGCATGGGGTGGTGGTTGAGCCTCATGGGTGCTTGTAGACTGTCCCTGGCTGTCTCCACCTAGACTGGTACCCAGCAGGGCCTGGTATTGGGTAGAACTAGAGCCCCTTCAGGAAAGCCCAAGTGAGAACCCCTGAGTGGGGACTTGCATGGGTCAGGGGAGGGAGTAGAGCAGCTCTGGCCTCAGTTCCTGCAGTGTTCCTCACCTTTTAAAGACAATGGGCAGGAGACAAAGGCTGATGCTGGCTGTAGTGTCTGGACTCCTGGCTTGAGTATGACTGGAGAGGGTGAAAAGTGGTCCTTCCCAAGCCCCTTTGGGCCATCAGGGCACTCAGACTGCACAGCCACAGACCAGGGAGCCATGGGGACAGGCAAGAACTTGCTTCAGTGGCTGCACCTCAGACTCCAATAGTCACCCTCTGTCCTTCCTCGTGGGAGGGGTTACTGAGACCTCTCCATCCCTGCCAACTGGAGGTCCAGGCCCTGCCCAGTCCAGCCAGTGGGGAGGTGCATCCATGAAACCTGCCTCTGGATAGGGCATGCCCCCTTGGAACCCAGTCTAGACAACACTGGACCCATTTGGTTGTGGGCACCTAATAGAGGGGCTGGGTAGGCTGATAGCCCAGGATCAAGGCGGAACACACATCCCTGTCCCTACCACATGGCTAGGGGACCTGGGGTACCGCCCATCTGAGCCTGGGTAGGGATGAGCCGTTGTCTGTGGGCATTGAGAGATCGTACTCCCTGCTCCCACGCGGATGGAGCTGAGAGGAAGGTCCAGTGAGCATGCTGGCTCAAGGTGGGTCCTGCGGCACAGCCCTACTCCTCTAGGCAAATAGATACCTACAGAGGGTGTCATGCACTTGTGCCAGACATTCGAGGCCAGGCTGGAGTGACAGCATGAGGGGCTCCTGAAGCGGAGAAAAGAGCGCCCCTGAGGGCGGTGGCCACAGGGAGAGTGGGTAGGAGCAGGGTGTTTGAGGGAGAGCCCTGGCTCCACAGCGCTTCGAACCCAGGATGGGGTGGGTGGGTGTGTGCTTACTCAGAAATTTCTTTTTACCCAACTCCTCTTCCCAGGGCCACCCAAGAGGGGCCCGCAGCGTGGACAAGGAGCAAGGGAAGCTCCTCTCCACAGATGCCCCGAGACTCGCTCTTTCTTTGAGAACCCCACCAAGTGTCCTTGCTCTGCGCCAGGGGACATCCTCTTCCTACAGGTCAAGGGGTCGAGTTTGCCCAGAGCGCCCCACTCCCACAAAAACCCCTGCCTGCGTCTCTGTTGCTGCTGAGACTTGAGTCCAAGCCAGTTTTCCTCTTACCTCTTTGCCCTCAAGGGAGGAAACCGAGGCAGCCGCAGGAGTAGGACAGCTGAAGCCATCATCTCTGAGCACTTGCTTGCTCCCCAGCCTGGAGCGTTTTCAGGGACCCCCGACGCGGCGGGGCCACGGTGGCACGATTGGCCGTAGACAGCGGCAGGGGGCGCTCGCCACCCGGCCACGGGCACCCCCTTGGGCTTCGCAGGCCTGACGGAGCCCAGCCAGGGTGAGAACGCTTTAGGGGGCGGGGTTCAGGGCAGTCTTCGGGCTCCCCCAACCCCTCCGCTTGGCTTCTTCTTTCTCGGGCGCCGGCGTTGTTGCGGCTCATTGGGCTTATTGTTGTCCGGCGCCCAACTCCCGCCCGCCCTGCCCTCTCCTCGGGGTTCTGGGCTATGGGAGCAGGAATCAGCTCGCGCCCACCAGCCCAGCCTCCCGGGCTCACCCTCAGCCCTGCAGTCCAGGAGAGAGGTCCCCTAGGTGCCCGCGGCCGCACCGCGCAGCATCCCCGCTCCCATGCGCACTGACCCTTCCACTCCCGCGAGCATCCCTCCCAGCTTTCCGGAGACCCCAGACGCGGGCCCCTCGGACCCCCGCGCTCGAGGCTGGGGAAAGAGGCAGGGTCGCGGGCGCCGACGCCGAGTCCAGATCCCGGGAGGTGTGGCGCCTCTCTACTCCAGCTGTGGCCCACGGCCCGCCCCGGCGCCCCTGCCCCGCCTCCTGCCCCCGCCTCCAGTCTCCTCCCTCCTGCAGCCGCTACTCGGCTCCCACTCGCTTGCCGACGCTGGCTGCCTTGCAGGCGCGGCTCCTGGCTCGAGCCAGGGTAAAGCGGGCCATCGCGGCTTCTCCGAGACGAGCAGCCGCACAACTCTCGCAGCTCGGTGGGATCCTGCGCTCCCGAGCACGTCCAGTCAGCCTCCAGGTGGGAGGGCGCTCACTTTCTCTCCGGCTCTTGTGAGGGAG
>NW_005871379.1:320561-352060 GCF_000147115.1 Myotis lucifugus
AGTGCCAACCCCAGTTTTCCCCCAGCCTCCGGGCCCCCCTACCCGGCCGGGTGAATCCCTCGCTCCTCTAGCCGCGCTGGGTGGGCCAACACTGTTGCCGGCTGTGCTTGCGCCGGGCAAGCAAAGCCCCCTCTGGCCAGCTCTGCCATGGACTACCAGAAGCCCTACTCGGTGCAGGCCACCGCGGCCATCGCGGCGGTCATCACCTTCCTCATCCTCTTCACCATCTTCGGCAACGCACTGGTCATCCTGGCGGTGTTGACGAGCCGCTCGCTGCGCGCCCCGCAGAACCTGTTCCTGGTGTCCTTGGCCGCCGCGGACATCCTGGTGGCCACGCTCATCATCCCTTTCTCGCTGGCCAACGAGCTGCTGGGCTACTGGTACTTCGGGCAAGCGTGGTGCGAGGTGTACCTGGCTCTCGACGTGCTCTTCTGTACTTCGTCCATCGTGCACCTGTGTGCCATCAGCCTGGACCGCTACTGGGCGGTGAGCCGCGCTCTGGAGTACAACACCAAGCGCACCCCGCGCCGCATCAAGTGCATCATCCTCACCGTGTGGCTCATTGCAGCTGTCATCTCGCTGCCGCCCCTACTCTACAAGGGCGACCGGGGCCCTCAGCCCCGCGGGCGCCCACAATGCCAGCTCAACCAAGAGACCTGGTACATCCTGGCCTCCAGCTTTGCGTCCTTCTTTGCCCCCTGCCTCATCATGATCCTCGTCTACCTGCGTATCTACCTGATTGCTAGACGTAGCCACCACAGAGGTCCCAGGGCCAAGAGGGGTCCTGGGGAGGGTGAATCTAAGCAGCCCTGCCGGGTCCCTGGGGGGACATCGGCCAAACTGCCGACCCTGGCCTCCCACTTGGTTGCTTCTGAAGAAGCCAATGGACTCTCTAAGCCCACTGGGAAGAAGGAGCAGGTAGGGACCCCTGAAGATCCTGGGAACCCAGCCTTGCCACCCAGCTGGCCTGCCCTTCCCCATGCAAACCAGGGTCCAAAGGAAGGTGTTTGTGGGGCATCTCCGGAGGAGGAGGTTGAAGAGGAGGAGGAGGAGGAAGAGGAGGAGTGTGGACCTCAAGCCTTGCCAGTCTCCCCTGCCTCAGCTTGCAGCCCGCCCCTGCACCAGCCACAGGGCTCCCGGGTGTTGGCCACCCTGCGTGGCCAGGTGCTCCTGGGCAGGGGTATGGACGCTGCAGGTGAGAAGTGGTGGCGTCGGCGTCGGCGGGCTCAGCTGACCCGGGAGAAGCGGTTCACCTTTGTGCTGTCTGTGGTCATAGGCGCCTTCATGCTCTGCTGGTTCCCCTTCTTCTTCAGCTACAGTCTGGGTGCCATCTGCCCGAAGCACTGCAAGGTGCCACAAGGCCTTTTCCATTTCTTCTTCTGGATTGGCTACTGCAACAGCTTGCTAAACCCTGTCATCTACACCATCTTCAACCAGGACTTCCGCCGTGCCTTCCGAAGGATCCTTTGCCGCCAGTGGACCCAGACGGCCTGGTGAGCCGCCTGCCTGCTGCCCTCGTGGGGTTGGTGCCAGGTAGCGCCAGGGCCACACTGCCTCCTACCCTGTTATATGTGGTCACCTCCCTGGCGCTGTTTGGTTTCTGCTCAGGTAGTGCAGACCTCATCTTGGGAGCACCCTGGGAGGAACATGGGCAGGGGTGCTGGTCACGGGGTCTATGCTAAGCCTTCCCTTGCTGGCTTGGCTGTGGGGGGACGTCTTCTCCATGCCCTGCCTGAGTGCAGGCAGATAGAGGAGGCCTGGGCCTTCCGGAGTGTGGCAGAGGCCTGGCTTGGACAGAGCCTGGCCTTCCGGAACCCCAGAACCCTGTACACTTCCTCGAGGACCTTGTGGTCCCTGGCAGGCCACTTGCTTGTGGTGTTTTGTTTCTTTTTCATCTTCCTCAGTAAAGAGCAGGAAGCCAGCCTTCCATTCTCCCCAGGAGGCTGAGGAGGAGGCAGAAACAATGATGGCCGTACATTCACATTGAGGACCCGTGGTTTCCATTAGGTGAGGGTTTGTAGGCTGACTCTATCCCTGGGCCCTTCTTCCCCTTCCCCCTGCTTTTGGATGTGTAGCTCCTTTGAAGGCCAAAACTGTGATCTGAGTCCCACCCGGCGCCCCTCTGGAGGCCTGGCCTCTGCCTCAACAGGACATTCCCGATCACTAGCATTCACCCCCTGCAAAATCCAGGGCAACAGTAGCTTGCTGCCTACTTGCTGCAGGGAGATGAAAGGCATTGCACAAAGCTTTGAGCTCCATGGGGGAACCGAGAGACCCAGAAAATGTGATTATTTGGTGATATGAAAATTCCCTGTCTTTGTGTTTACCACCACCTGTCTTCCTATAGATTTTAGTTCTGTGCCGGGGGTGTGAATTCCTACCCCAAACTGGAAGTGGGGAGTGGCAGACAGAACCTCTATTTCAGTTAAAGGATTTCTTTGAGAATGTGTTCTTGTGCCTGCAAAGGTTTGAGTTATTATGCTGCATGACAACCTGACATTTCACCTGCAACACCAAGAGGGTTTTCTGTGGCTTGGGCACCCCTGGGAGGGTTAAGTCTTTTGTCATCAAGAAGGCAAATTGTTTCCTCAAGATAGCTAAAAATACCCACATCCTGGGAATGGGCTGACATGAGAGCCTGTGCCAGGTGACAGAGCCCGCCCCCCGGCGGGATTCTGGGCTGGAGCAGGTGAGCAAGGGCCCTCTGGACGCCTGGGGGAGCCTCAAAGCCAAGTGCCAGGCAGGGCTCTAAGGCCCAAATGGGTCCCGATGATGCATAGCTGATCCCACCTCGGATGGGTGCCATGGGTGTTGGCTGGCCGCCTCCGCCCAGCCATGTGGCTCTCCCCACTGATGGAGCTCCAGGGGCCTCTTCCTCCTCGTTCTCAACCCCCACCCCAGACACTTGAACCCAGAACAGTTTGGAACATGTTTCCCAGTGCTCCCCCGTAAGAGTGCCTGACTTCAAAAGTAAGCCGGTGGGATCTTCACCGGGGGTGGGGTAAGCGGCAGGGACTGTTGGCACTCCGGGGGACCTGGCCAGATGGCGAGGGGTGCTAAGGGTGTTTTCTGGGTTAGAGAGAATGGAGGGGACCAAAAGGAGTCCCTCAGTTTGTTCCTCAGTTTCAGTGTGAGGCCAGGGCATTGCCCTGGGTCAGGGCTGGGTAGGAAGGTGGCCCTGAGGGAGGGGCTGACTTGTGACAGCTACTGACTGGTCTCTGTGCCCCAGGGCACCCCTGATATTGTTGCCTGCTGCCTCCTTATTGTGATATGTAGGTGTTTTTTAAAGGTCTGAGCTATTTTATCAATAAAAGATATTTTGTAATAAGCACGCTGTGTCGTTGTTGCCCAAGGGCTGCCGGCCGTAGTTATTCCTCAGCTACTTGTAGCAGACTTGGCATGGGCCAGATGCCCTGCCCTCCTCCGGGTGTGGCCAGCTGGTACCCACTCATCTGCCTGCTGCTCTGTCCACGAATCACCCCTTACTCCTCATGATAAGACAGTGGGGGTAGAAGTGGCGTGGAGCCTGAGGCTGGCTGCGTGGGGAAGGAGGAGAAGGAGCCTTACCAGAGGAGGTGCCCTTTGGGCTGGAACTCAGGGAAAGAGCAGGAACACCCAGAGGCAAGCTAGGAAGGAGTGTCGGGCAGGGAAACAGCACATGCAAAGGGTGCTGTGTGCTGGATTTGACAGTTTGAGAGTCAGCCGGAAACTGGCCTTGCTGGGCAGCCAGGTGCAGGAGTGGGGCCAGTGGAGGTGATCGGACACCACCCACAGGGAAGAACAGGGAACTCTGTGGAATGTAATCTGCTGTCTCCAGTGAGGGCAGGAGGTGAGTAGAGCTGATTTGCTGAGATTCCGTCACTACGTCTGAGCTGGAGTCTCCTCATTTCCAGATAAAGCACCTGAGGCCCCAAAGCACCCAGTGCACAGGAGCCCAGCCCTCCAGGCCTCCTGATCCACCTCAGTGAGAGCAGCTCAGGCCGGCACAGCAGGTTGGCTGCAGGGCCAGCAGGAGATGGGGTTGGTTAGGGTGGTGCCAGGGAGCGGGGGAGGAAGGAGCAGGGAGGCCCCAGCAGCTGGAGGTGTGGGCCACCCTGCACCTGTACTGTGACCCAGGAGTCACACTTCCAAGGCCACAGCCTTTGCCAGGGACGACTCCATGTGTCCACCAACACTGGTGGACTTGGGGACCTGGAGCTCTGCTGGGACTTAGCAAGAAAGCCAGGCTCTGCCCTGAGGAGCTCCCAGCCCTTCCCACCAGCCTGCACCCACTGCCAAGGCCCTGAGGCCTGATTAGGGCAGATCAGAGTAGTTCATCTGTTCCCCGTCATTGCTTTTCTGGAACTCTGTCTGATTACTTCGCTAGTCATCTAGGCCCGAGCCCTGTTGCCTGAGGGCTTATAAGGGGCGGGGCCCATGGGTCTGGGGGAGGAGCTCCCTCCCAGTCTCCAGATGGTGGCAGAAATGTCCCTGCTGGAGCTGGACCTTTGGCATCTTATTCTGAATATATTAGCTCATTTGAGCCTCGCAACCTTGCTGGGGTGGCAACTTTACAGAAGAGGCAACTGAGGCTGGGTGCCCAAATCACAGCTATGAAATTCAGATGCTAGAAATTGTGGTCCCATCTCTGGCACCAACTTCCATTCGGTGGCCTGGCTGTGTGGGGACTCTGAGCTGCATCTGGGTGGAATTCAGCCGGTGCAGTGCTGTGATTGACTGCTCCTGTCTGTCACTGGCACAAGAGGTCTGAGTTTTACAGGGTTTCCACTCCTGACAGCTCAGCCTGATCACTGCATTTTATTGAAGGAGAGACTGAGGCCTAGAGACAGAGGACTTGCCTTGGACCTCCATCCACGTGGTGGTGGAGCCAGGTCTGGAACCCAGGTTGCCTGATCTGCCCCCCACACCACACCTCTGTACTGAGGGGTTGCAGCCAGACTCAGAGTGACAGGCCCACGTTGAGGAAACACCTGATGAGAGTCCGCGGCAGACCAGGTCAGGAGGGTGGCTTGTCCCGTTACCTAACTCAGTTCTCAGTACCGGAGGAGCAGTCCCGGGCACTTGCCCAGTGCAATGTGCCTGAGCTGGACCCCAGGGCTGCTGGCTCCAGATGGGACCTCCTTCTCAGACACCGCTTCCCGCTGTTCTGTGAGCAGCACCTACTTTTGATTGCACCCTAAGCCCGTTTTAGGGTTAGTGGGTTGGTGAAGTGTGTTCAGAGCAACAGGTAGGGGTGTGGGGGCCCTGTCCTTCCAGGAATTATCCCAGCAAATGCCTGGAGGTAAGGGTGGGGACAGGAGGCAAGCAGGGAGGTGTTGCAGCCTTCTGAGGGTCTGGGAGCACTTCTGGGATGGTCTCTGACCACGGGAGGCACCGATGGAGAAGACAGAGGAGAGGCTGGGTGGGAGGGCTTAGGAAGACCTCGCCCCACTACTGCTCTCACTCTGTAAGAATCTGGGTTCTTAGGTCAGTGGGGACAGCCTTCAAAAGGCGCTGAGGCCCTGCCCCTGCCTCAGGCCAGCTGCGGAGGAATTTGGGGTGCTGGGAATCCCTCTTTGGAGCTTTCTTGAAGGAGGCACCCTGACCCACCTGCTCAGAAGGTACTGTGGCAGGAGGGCCAGCTGACCTGCTAATGAGACGCAAGGTGGAGGGGGGCTTGTGGGTTCATCAGGCCCTTGTTCCCTCCCAATCCTTTGCATGACTTCCATCTTGTGTGTTTGGGGAGTGCTGGAAAGGGGGTTGCCCATCTACCACCTGCAAATGGGGTTGCTTGGCTGGGAAGTGGCATCCGACCCTCGAGTGGTACTGGCCAACCTTTCGCTGCCTGGGTGCTGGCTGGGGCTTCTGCTGCAGGGCCTGGTCCCTGTGTGCAGGAGCACTGGGGTGGGACTTCTGTGCCGCTGAAAATCATGGTGGAGAGGTGGTGGGGAGGCCAGGGTCATCCTTGCTTCTGCCACTACCTGTCTGGCTGCCCCTGGCAGGGCTAGGTCCCCCCTGGGGCCTCAGTGTCCCGTTCTGCCCATGAGAAGCTCCAGCCTGATGTTCCATCTCTGCCCCACCCCAAACCCCCTCCTGGAAGGTCCAGCTGCTGAGATCCCGGGAGGTAATTAGTCATTCCTGAGTCAGGCTCCTGGACAGGACCGGGCTGTTTTCTTCACCACTGACCCTCAGTGCAGAGGCAGGCCCGCTCTGGAGGGACCAATCAGTGTGGGGCCCTCTGAGATGGGCGTGGAGAGAGGGATATGGCAGCTCCGGGTCATTAGGGCCAGGGCCTGCCATGCATCATTAGAGATAAGAGCCACTGTTATCCAGTCTCACAGATGAGGAAACTGAGGCTGAGGGGAGTTGAGGGCCTTGTCTGAGGTCATCCAGAGCCAGGATTACAAATCCACCCAACCTAACCCCAACTGTGTCACTAACTGGCCTCGGGACCCGCCCCGTCAGCATGAGAGCAGGCTCTGAGCCCGCCCAGCCCAGCGAAGCCTCTGACCAGCAGAGACTCGGGCTTGGGGTGACCTCCCTGCCTGTCGGCACCTCCATTAGAGCAGGGCCCAGGCAGGGGTAGGACGTTCCCACCCTCCCAGGCTCTGCTCACTGTTAGCAGGGGAGGCAGGGAGCACACGCTAAAATTAGACTCTGGGATCCTGCATGCTCCGCATCCGTCCGGCGGTGTGGGGAAGGCCGTTGTCAGAAGGCCAGGGCTGGAAGGAGCCTGGATGTCAGCTTGCACCCTCCCCAGGGCTCACTGGCTCTGATCTTCTCACACCCTCCCCAGTCCTTGGCCAAAGGCTCCTGCCCTTGGCTTGGCCCTGTGGTCACCTATTGATGAGCAGTGATTTCAAAGGGAGAGGAAACCCCCTTTTTAATACCCACCATGTCCCCCTGGGATTCCACTGCCCCTTTGTTCCTCTCTTCCCTTCCTCCCTTCCCCTCTCCCGGCCCTTTCCACTTCCAGGTCCTCAATGACCCGCTCCCCCTTCTCTGAGACTCCCCTCTGCCTCCTGCTGGCCCTCTGTTGTGCTTCTCCCTGGGATGGCCCTGGCCCTGCAGGCTTTATGGACCACTGTGGCTACAAGGGGGCAGGAAGGCTGGAGACTGCAAATGAGCCTTTGTCCCTGGCAAGTGGGGGCTATCTGTGACCCAATATCACCCTTTGGGGCCCCGGCCCTTTGCAGGCCAGGTTGGGGAGGTGCTGAGCCTGGCCGAGAGTCCCAGGGTCCTGCCCTTGGTCTCCCTGGGGAGGGGCAGCCCCCTCTGGGCTGGGCCACTCCACTCTCAGAGGACCCAGAACTCAGTTGGACTGGCACCACCTCCCACCCCAGGGAGACCCGGGCTGCTTCCAGAGGAGAAAGGGTTGGGCTGGGGCAGTGTGGAGCCGTGTCCCCGTGACGTCCCGTTCCCACCCCAGCCCAGCCCAGCCACAGCTGTGAGGCCGGGAGCGTGAGAGCTGCCTGTGCCTGCTGCTGGGAGTCCCTGGACACCGGGGTCGGCAGGGGCGAGTGCAGGAGAGGGCTGGGTGGGGGTGTCCTAGGCCACGGGCTCCGCCAGGCCCCTGGGTGTTCTCTGACAGGTGCACTTGACACAGCTATTCCAGCTGCAAATCCTCTCCACCCCCTGCTGGCCTAGCAGCTGGGATTAGAATGGGCACAAGGCTGGCAACTGTTCGAAGGATTTCCCTAGTTGTTTCAGAAGCACGGGCCGGGGTCCTGAGACTGGGGTCATGGTCCCAGCAGGGCCACCAAATTTCTGGATGACCTTGGGCAAATCCCTTCCCCTCCCTGGGTTTCAAATTCCTCATCAGATGAAGGAGTTGGGCTGGGCCATGGTTAAAATGTCCCGGTGCTGCCCCAGGAACCACTGGGCAGGGACAGAGAGGGGAGAGAAAACCGAGTCACCCCTGCCTTTTCCAGCGTATCTGCTTTTCAGGAAACTGCACCTCCCACTGCCCACCAGGATTCCTCCTCTGCCCACCCCAGGCTTACGTAACACCATTAGCCACACCCCTGTCCTCCTCATGACTTCTGTGTCCCAGGGAAATCTAGGTAGTGGGAACCTTAGAAGGGTCACCTTGACAGACATTCATTCATTCCCCCAAGGCAGGCTGGGAGCTAGTGGAACAGGGAAGGGGACCTGTGTGGGGGGTGGGGGCGGGTGGAGGTTGGGGGAGCCAGGGTGTCTGGCAGGAGCCGGCCTGTGCTTGACATTGTGTCTAACATAAGGCTGGAAGGGGGACTCGGGCTGGGGCAACAGTGGAGGAAGTGTGTGAGGTCCTCCTGGAAGGGCAAGCAGTGTGTGGGGGGCTCCTAGGGAACTGCTCCCATCGGGTCAGGGCCTAGAATGGCATGGGGAGGAGCCTTGGCTCCTGAAAACAAACCAGTGTTAATCCCAGTCATGGTGGGCCTCCCTGGTGAGGGCCGGGGCTCTGCCTGGTTGGTGCCTGTGCCCCTCGCCTGAACCACAGCCTGGCCCAGAGCAGGCGCGTGGAAAACATTTGTGGAACGAGTGAGGTTTCCCAGCAATCGGGGGCAGCCTTGGCCTTGGTCAGCTACGGCTGGGGACCCTTGCACTCCAGGGATGCATCTCTGGTTTGGTGTTTAAATTTTCTGTTTTGTTTTGTTTTTCCCACATAGTTTCCTAGAAAAACTCTGTTGGAAGATTCCATCCGGGCCTTGGCTGTGCTAGAGTCAAGGGAATTGTCCCTCAGAGCTGGGGGACACCAGGGCATTCCAGGGTAAGGGGTGTTAGGGACCCGTCCTGGAGTGTGGGAGAATAGATGGGGCTGGACAGAGAGGGGGCAGGCAGAGAGAGTGCTTGGTTGGGTCATCCCGGTGGCAGCATGAAAGAAGTACTACTAGCTTTGCTGTCAAATTTGGCTCCATAGTTTACAGGCTGTGTGGCCTCAGGCAAACCATGAACCTGCTCCCAGCCTCAATTTCCTCATGTTTAAAATGGAATAACATGGACTCCTTTAAGATTGGAGAGGTCACCCCACCGGCATGGCTCAGTGGTTGAGTGTTGACCTAAGAATGAGGAGGTCATGGTTCGATTCCTGGTCATGGCACATGCCCGGGTTGTGGGCTTGATCTCCAGTGGGGGGCATGCAGGAGACAGCCAATAATTCTCTCATCATTGATGTTTCTATCTCTTTCTCCCCCTCCCTTCTTCTCTGAAATCAATAAAAATATATTTTAAAAAATTGGAGAGCTATGTTGAGAGATAGAGATGATATGAAAGATATCATGATGGAGTGAGGAAGTGCAGAGCTGGCACCACGGATGGCACAGATGTTCTGATTACTCTCTGGATGTCCAAGTCCTCTCCAAGGTGTCCCCTGACTCACTGTTGGGAGGAGGTGGACTCGGGGTCCTGGGAGAGGGCCCCATCCTGTGCATGGAGTCTGCCCTACCCCTTGCCCTCACCTAGGCTTCCATGGGATCCAAAGCCTCTCCCACTCAGGGCTTCTGCCAGGCTTTCTACCAGGCTGGGAGGCAAAGGTGCTCAGGCAAACAAGTCCAATGCAGCACACTAGTGCTGGCAACCTCACCACTGGATCATGACAGACATCAGCAATGGACCTCAGAACTCTCTCTGGGAGCTACGACTAAGCTGCAGAAAGCACTGGGCAGGCATTCTCAAACAATTGCTGCTCGTGTGCGAGATGAAGCCCATGTGCCCTCGGTCCAGGGAGAATCCTGGCCTTGAATCCCAGTGGGTGTGGGGGGAGAGGGCTGCCCAGCCTGATGCGAGGGGGCCCTTGGGGTGTAAACAGGGCTGAGTCCAGATACCCCAGGGTCCCTGTAGTGCTACTGCCTAGACGGCAGAAGGCTGCCAAATGTCACGTCAGGGGGACCCCAGAGATTCTGAGAAAATTGCATGTGAATGCACAGGTGTCAGCTGAGGGGCATCTGGGGGCCAGCTGGGGGCGAGGCCAGGCAGCATGGCAGGGCTGGGTGAGTGTGGTGCTTCTTGGGAGAGCACCTTGACCGGGCCAGAAGAGTAGGAAGGGCTGCAGGGCACTGGAGGTCTTAAGTCCTCAGGAGTATGCAGAGCCAGGTGAGGATGGTTCAAGTTCGCCTGCCCACACCGCCTGTTCTGCCCCTGGGGAGTCCAGTCACCTGGCGTGAACAGATGTAGGACTCCTGTTCCAGGAGTGGAGTCTGAGCCCCAAGTCCATCCACCTGCACAGCGCCCAGCAGTGCCTCCTCTGAAGCCCCATCCATCAGTGTTACCATGACACCCACACCCACACCCACACCTTATGCGGACCCTCCCCAGCCAACCACCTATCTCCCTTCTCTGCTGTGAGTTTGCTCCTTGGCACTTATCAGGCTAGAAATCTTACTTACCTGTCTGCTCCTCATCTTTGTCCCCTAATACACTGTAAGCAGCAGGAGGGCTGTCTTGTTCACTGTGTGGCCCGGGCCTGACAGTGCCTGGCAGGTAGTAAGAATGAAAGGGCTGGCCTGCGGCCCTGACACAGCTCTCCAGGGTTGCTAACATACCCTGGAGACATGGTGAGGGGAGAGAGCCAGATTTATTTGAACTCAGCCCAGGGAGGGAGGGAGAGTGGAGGGGGGTGGGGCGGGCAGTTAGAGCTTCAAGAAGCAGTTTGGACAACAACGCTTGGCTGTTGGTTTGGGGGAGCTGGCCGATGGCTGTGAGTTCCCCGCAGCACAGCTTTGGCTGGGGGAGTGGAGTGTGCAAGTTTGGGGCCTGAAAGGAATTGCTGGGGACAGTGGAGGTAGGCAGATGCTGCCCCAGCGAGGCTCTCCACCCCTGCCTACCTAGGCTGCAGTCACTGGATGGACAGCTGGTCCAGGATGAGCAGTTTGGAACCTGCCTGGGCTCCCGGGCCCTTTCTGCCCCGACTCTCCAGTGCACGGAGCTCTGTGCCAGCTCGAAGGGCTTCTGAGAGCCAATGCCACCTGCACTCTGGGTGAAGGCAAAAGGGACCAGCTTACTGAGACCAGGTGTTGCAAATTCCATCACTACCTTGCCTGCAGAGCATGGGGGGATGAAGCAATGACATGACACTTGACACTTGGGAAGAAGGACCGGTGGTGGGCCGTGGGGCAGGAGGCTGGAAAGGAGGCCTGCTGGCGGGCGCTCTGCAGCAGGGGCTGGTGTCTCAGGCAGGAGGGGTGGAGAGGGGCAGGGGTGTGTGCTTCCTCACGTTCTGAGGTGCCCTCTGGCCCCAGGCTAACCTCCAGAGGCAGGCGACAGGGTGAGGCTGGGGCCAGCAGCTCTGCTCCAGAGGCAGCTGACTAAAAATAAGTTGGGATGTCAGGGTCTCCCGGCTCCAGGAAGTGGAGAATAGGGTTGAGTGTCAGGAGGAGGAGGAGGCAAAGAGGAGGAGAGGGAGGCCAGCAAACTTGTTTGTTTTCTTCTCTGCAGCCTGAAGTCTCTGAGGCCAGAGTCTAGACCAGCCGTGGGCAAACTACGGCCCGCGGGCTGGATCTGGCCCGTTTGAAATGAATAAAACTAAAAAAAAAAAAGACCGTACCCTTTTATGTAATGATGTTTACTTTGAATTTATATTAGTTCACACAAACACTCCATCCATGCTTTTGTTCCGGCCCTCCGGTCCAGTTTAAGAACCCATTGTGGCCCTCGAGTCAAAAAGTTTGCCCACCCCTGGTCTAGACTCTAGGGCAGCGGTTCTCACTCTGTGGGTCGCGACCCCTTTGGTGGTCGAAGGACCCTTTCACAGGGGTCGCCTAAGACCATCCTGCATGTCAAATATTTACATGACGATTCATAACAGTAGCAACATTACAGTTATGAAGTAGCAACGAAAATAATTTTATGGTTGGGTCACAACATGAGGGACTGTATTTAAAGGGCCAGAAGGTTGAGAACCAATGGTAGGGAGTTCTCCCAGGTCACATAGCTGGCAATGCCCAGAGCCACCCCTAGACACTCAGGGCACTCTGCGAGGCCTCAGCTCAGACATGGCACCACTACCGCCGCCCCAGGGGCTGATAGTGGCTTTGTAGAGGCTGAGGGGTAAATGTGGTGGCTCTGTGCCCTCTGGCCAGTGAGGAGCCACCGCCTATCCTGGCTGCAGAGCTCATCAGGGTGACAGGAGCATAGCCCTTCTTCTCCTGACCCTGCGGGTCCTGACCACTGGCCTGGGTGAGGCCTCAGAAGACACAGGCCTCTCTCCCTCTGCCCAGGCCGCCTTGCCCTCTGCACTCAGCATACCAGCTCCCCTTGACTCAACCGGATCCAGCCTGTGATGAGTGCACCCCCCTTCTCCACCCTCCCTCCATGCTCCTCTCCCAGTCCTCACTCAGCAGAGCCTCCACTGGGATGAACCCTAACCACCCAGAGGTCATGTGGCTGCCCTTGAGCCTTAGTGAAGGGCCACTCTTGCTCCCTGAATCCCTGTCCCTGTTCATCTGCACCCTCTGGTCACAGTTGGCTTGGGGAGCATGAAATTGCAGTGAGCTCCTCAGGAAGGGGCCAGCCTTGGACAGGCCTGCGTCCAGGGACACAGGATGGAGTCCAGGGCTGACCAGCAGCTTGCACGGTCTTCAGCCCCTTCATCCTCTCTTCTTGATTCCTCCTCCTCCTTCTCTTTTCTTCCTTTGTTTTTATTATTTATTTGTTATTATGATTTAATCCTCACCCAATAATATGTTTTATTGAGTTTAGAGACAGAAAGGAGAGAGAGAGAGAGAGAGAGAGAGAGAGAGAGAGAGAGAGAGAGAAACATCGACATGAGAGAGAAACATCAATCACCTCCAGCCTCCAGCTCCTGCTGCACATGCCCCCTGGGATTCAAACTCACAACCTAGATATGTGCCCTGACTGGGAATCGAACCCACCAACTTTTGGTGTACTGGACAATGTTCCAACCAGCTGAACCAAACCAGCCAGGTTCCTTTGCTTTTTTCAAGTCTATTGATAAATTCTCTAGAGGGTTCAAAATTCTCAGCCCTGCCTCACCAACTGCAGCTCTGTTGGGGGTGGCCAGAACAGCACCACGTGTTAGACCAGTGGGATCAAACTGGACCAGGGTTCAGCAACCTCGGTACTTCAGTTTATCTAGAAAGAATTCAGAGCCAAGACTCAAACTATAAGAGAACATTTATTTGGAAAATCACAGAGGTAAAAGTAATCTGTAAAAAAAAATGGCTTAGGAAACAAGTTATAGAGGAAAAGGAAGGCAGTGTGGGCAAGCGAACTTGAACCATCCTCACCTGGCTTTACATACTCCTGAGGACATAAGACCTCCAGTGCCCTGCAGCCCTTCCTACTCTTCTAGCTCTTCTCTGGCCCCGGTCAAGGTGCTCTCCCAAGAAGCACCACACTCCCAGCCCCGCCATGCTGCCTGGCCTCGCCCCCAGCTGGCCCCCAGAACCCCCCCTGCTGACAACTGTGCTTCCGCATGCAATTTTCTCAGAATCTCTGGGGTCCCCCTGGCGCTGACCTTTGACACTCTTGGACTGGAAAGGCCCTGTTCAGACTGAGGCCCAGGGAAGGGGCTTGAGTGGGACAGTGGCAGATGGAGAAATGGGGCTGCCTCCCAGACCTCCCTCTCTGGGGTGCAGCACCAGCCAGAGCTGCCACCTCTTCTCCATTCTTCACAGTAATTGCCTTAAATGCTGTATCTGTTGTCATGACAACATATTACCAACCCTTAGGTAAAGCCCTGTTTGCAGGGTGGCTGTCAGGCTGTCTCCAGCTCCATCACTGGTCCCCACCTTGCGGTTCCCAGCTGGTGCCTCTTCCTCCCTCCCTCCCAGAGGTCACTTTTATTTTCAGAATTTCCAGAATATTTCTGTGACTTTTGTGTTCTCTGTTTCACTTTGTGTCTGTGGGTCTCCCTTTCACTCCTCTTCCTCCCTTCCCTCACCTTCTTCCATCTCTCCCTCCTTCTCCCCTTTTCTTTCCTCTTCCCTAGAGCCTAAGCTTCTTCCCTCTGTCTCCCTCTCACTGCCTGTCTCTATATCTCCCTCCCTTCTTCTCCCCCCACCCTTGAGTGCAGCGGGATAGCATGAAGGTGGATGGGGACAGGCAGGGCTGCTGGCTACCACAGGTCTGCTGTGCGGGGAGCCTCAAGAAGCCTTGGGGCTCTGAGGGGAGCCCAGGCTTGTGTGGTGTGTGGCCAGGAAGGCCTTCAACTGCTCCTAAAGACGTATGGGCCGAAGGAAATGCCTTTCTGCCTCCACCCGGTCCTCTGCCTTCTGCTGTCCTCTGGGGCTCCAGCTCGAAGGCTGTCCTGACTGGGGCCTGGCACACTTATTGAGTGATCCCTGCACACTCAACACCAGCCTCAGGGCACCTACACAAGAAGACTTGCGACAATTCCAGAGGGTGAGTGGAATCACTCCATGTTACAGGCCGGGAAATGAAAGACAAGAGGGGTCAAGCAACTTGCTCAAGGCCACGGAGCTGGTCGGTAGATGAGGCAGGATTTGAAATTCCATTCCACAGCCAGTGCTCTCAACCATGGTTCTCTAAGAATGACACTATCTCCTGAGCGTTCACTGTGCATTGAGCAACATCTGGAACCCATTGAGCCCTCACAGAAACCCTGCAAGTTGGGGCCATGAGCATCTGTTTTACCAGCGAGGAAATCAGGGCACTGTGAGGTTAGGTACCTTTCTCAAGGTCACACTGTTCTCAGGGGTGTTCTTGGGATCCAAACCAGGTCTTTGGTCTCCAGAGCCTGGTCTCTTAGCCCTCAGTGCAGCTGTTCTTTCTTCCTCTCCTCGGGGAGGGGGCCACAGCAGAGAGGGACAGGGACATGGGCTTCACACGCGTCCAAGTCCCTCCTTCTCCTGATTCCCTGTAAAGTCCCCTCCGGGCCCAGAAATGCTTTTGGGAACCAGAGGAGGAAGCCGCATGGCAATAGGTGGGCACTGCATCCTCTTCTTTGCTGGGAGCTCCAGGTCACTAGGAGAGGCCCACATATCTTACAGTGCTTGCGAGCCTCTGAGCACCCCATAAGCACCCCCGGCTCTCATCACGGGACCTAACCCCTCGGCATCTGGGGGACAGGAGGCTGACGTGTGGCTGGGGAGCCTGAGCTGAGTCACAGGCCTGTGGGGCCCTGGCCTCTGGGCATGCTCCCCTGGCCGGGGGCAGCCAGGAACATCCATAGCCCTTCTTGCCCCATTGCTCTGTCCCTGGAGAGCAGCTGGGCCTTGGAACACACTGTCCCGGAGTGTGGCTGACGGGATGATGGAGAGGCGGGTTATTTTTAACAGCCGAGACTCATCGACAGAGCCTCTTCCAGGCCAGGGG
Source organism: Myotis lucifugus (assembly GCF_000147115.1). Taxonomy (NCBI): domain Eukaryota; kingdom Metazoa; phylum Chordata; class Mammalia; order Chiroptera; family Vespertilionidae; genus Myotis; species Myotis lucifugus. Next base: position 335,817 of record NW_005871379.1, read on the forward strand.
AAGTGACATCGAGGGAGGGTGGGGACCAAAACCCCAGGTCCTCCCAGCGTCCCTGCCCTCCCTATGCCTAGGCCTGAAAACCCCACAGGCTTTGTGGAGGCCCTGGGTTGACGGGGTGGCTGCCTCTTGGCTGTCAACCTTGAGAAGGGCCTGACAGTATCACTCCTCATATGTGTGTCCCCCCTCCCACCCCCCCACCCCCCGCCCCAGAAGTTGCAGGTCTGGGCGCTATTTCGGCTCATGTGCCGCATGAGGACCGCAGGGAGCTCAGGCCTGGCGTGGCCTGCTTGGTCCAGCTGGTGCCAGCCCTGGATCCTTCTCTTTCTGTGCCTCTGAGGAAAGCAGCTTATTCTCCAAGCTCCCCAGGCCCTTCTCAGCTTGAGTGGGAACCACTGTGTGACTGAGTGTGGGCCCCGGGGGACCTCAGCCTCCCAGCTCCCACAGGTCCTAACACCCAGGCCTTTGGGTCCTCCAGTAAGTGTGCGAGGACCTGGACTATCTCCCTTCCTACCTCTGAGGATGATGGAAACACCTTACCCACCCCCATCTGGACGCTGAATTTTTCAGTTCTGGCAATGACCCTCCCCCACTTCCTGTGTCCCTACGTAGGCCGGCCCTTTTCACTTGTCATGAAGCATCATATGGGAGCAACCTGCTGCTGGGAGTGAGCACTGGTCTCTTCCTGAGCTCCTTCTCTCCCTTCCACCGGAGCCCCCTGCAGGTAAGCCTCTCTTCCCAGTCTTTCCCGCTTCCCTTTGGGGATCCTCTGGCTGCTTCTCCTGCTAGAAGGCAGACATCTGGTTTCCCAGTGTTCCTGGGTCGTCAGGGAGATGTGTGTGTGTGTGTGTGTGTGTGTGTGTGTGTGTGTGTGTGTGTGTGTGTGGTTTATAACTTCCTCGGTGTCACGGGGACCAGCCCACAATGTGCAGCTCCCTTATCCGGATGTTAGTCCTGTTTTCTTCCTCCTCCTGTCCACCGGGATGGAGCCCTGAGGCCACCCAGCTCCCCTCCAGACCTGAGGGCTAAGTCTATTCACACCAAGAAGCCCAAACTCTGCAGAGTGGGCGGGAAGGAGAGGGCCGAGGAGGGAGCAGGAGGCGAAGAGTTAACCATTCTGGCTCTCCCCCTGCTGCCGTGTGACCTCAGGCAAGCTCCCCACCTCTGGGCAGGAGCCCATTCTCTGTGGATTGGGAAAGCACAGTGATCACAAGGTCAATCACAAAAAATGAGGTGAGATCATGCAAGTCAAACATGAAAACAAGATGCCTGTGGCCAGCACTGGGGAGCAGGTAGTAAGGCAGCCGCTACGGTTGGTTAGCACAAGGCCCGTGACAGGGAGTGAGGACAAGGGGGGAGAAGAACAGCAGCCATGGTCAGGGGCAGGGTCAGGGGCTGGAGCAATCCACAGGGCCCTCCTCCTCCCCGTGGAGGGGCTGTGAGGAAGAGAGGCCTAGAGGGCAGCAGGGAGGCGGGAAGGGGTGTGAGGGGTTCACAGGAGCTGGTGTGCTGGGCCCCAGGCGGCCGATACACTTCAGGGAACACCCGTCTTTCTTCCCAGTCAATGTTCCAGGGCAGATTGCCTACCTGCCCCACCAGTGCTCCCCCTTGGGCACTCCCAACCTCCCAGTGGCCCCACCACACCCAGCCCATCTCCTGCTGCAAGGCCCCAGCCTGAAGAGGCTGCTGGACGATGGTTTCCCCGCAGGGCACAGTCAGTCCGGGTTAATGGCTCCTCACTGGCCTGAGTGATGTCCCCAGCGCCTGCAATGAACAAAACATGGTTATCGGCCCCCCTGCCTCTGCCAGCTCCCAGACGCTCGCAATAGAATTACAGCCTCATGTCCGCCCTTCCAGAGCCAGGGCAGCCTCTCCTCAGCGGCCCTTTGGGTGGGACCGGTGTCCGGCCTGGGGTCCGGCGGGCACCACGGAGGGCTGGGACAAAGGAGGCCGAGCACCAGAGCAGGAGGCTAGACACTTCCCTCTGGGTCACAGGGTCCTGCTCACATGACCTCCTGGCCTGGTTTCCTCGCCCCTGCCTTCCCCACCTCCCTTTCCTCCGCAGCTTTATCTCTTTGGAACCCAGACCTGCCCACAGCACTTCCCTGCTTCAAACCCATCAGTGGCTCCCACTGCCACCGGACAAAGTCCAGACGCCTTGACTGGCGCTGGGGAGCGTCACCTCTGGCCTGCAGCCTCCAGGGGCTAGCTCTTCTCCACGCTGCATTTGAGCCAGCAGTTGCTGGCCGTGCCCTCAAGATGCCCAGCTCCTCCAGGGTGTGGGGGAGGAAGTGCCCACACAGATGCTCAAAGAGGAGCTGTCCAGGCTCCTGCCAGCCTGGGGATCCCCTTATTCCTGGGCACCGTTAGACCACGCTCCCAGCCCCCTGGACCTAGGCATGAGTTGGGCCAGTGGGAAGGGGACAGAAGAGACCCAGGTCACGTCTATTTGGTCCATAAAAGTTCCCTGTGCACTCCACCACTCAATGTCCCTATGCAGCTTCCTCAACAGCCTCGGGCTAGAGGTGGTGGCACCAGAGGCTGATTGGAGCCTAGTTCCTGAGCCACCGCTTGGAGGAGAGCTGCCTGACTCATGTGTCCGGCAGGTTGTTGGTGCTGTTGGCATCTGGATCTAGAATCTGCTGCTTCGTCCTCTCCTTCAGCGTCGTGGCCTGGGAAAGAGGACCACGCTGCGAATGGCTCCAAGGAGATTTAAAACATCTTTATTGAGATATAATTTGCATACCACATTCACCCATTTAAAGTACACCTGACAATGGGAAGATCCCAAAAGTGTGATGCTGAGTAAAAAGCCTTGCAGTGGATGGAGGCTATCCCACAAAACCAGCCCTGCAAACTGAAAACAGACGCACACCGATCACACTGGGTAGTTCTCAGGATTCATGGTGTTTAAGGATAGGAGGGGGGACAGGAGGAGGAAGGGAGAACAGGAGGAGGAAGGGGGGTGAGGGAGATGGACATAAATGCTACAGGTGGCACCTCACAGGGCCTACAGGTGAGGGTGGGCCGTGAACATGAGTAGAAGCTTGTGCCTAACTCAGGTCCAGGAAAAGGAAGAGGGGGAAATGGGAAGGCACTGTGACTGCAGGGGCTGCGAGACAGTTGCCTGTGGCCCTGCAGGGAGCAGGGATGGGGGAGCCCATGCAGGGCAGCAGCCCGAGGTCCGGCCTGACTGTACAGGCCCCGGCAGGCCAGGCTCCGGAGGGGAAGACGTGGCCTTCTGCATGCCTCTCTGCTGAGGTCTGGCAGGAGGCTGAGCCAGCCAGAATTCTTGGCTCCCCTCAGGCTGAGTGTAGAAGGCTGCTGTCCCCAGTGAGGGGCAGGGGCTTTGGCCCCTGGCATCCAGCCAAGGGATGTGGATGCTGAGAAATGCACAGATATGAGCAGCTCTTGGCAGCCCTGGCCTGGGCCTGGCCAGCCTGGAGCCCAGCCTGGACTCTTCCTCCCTTTCCCTGACATCCACCACCCTGGAAGCCAATGGCTCAGCGGGAGGGATCCCTAGGGCAGAAGGGAGGGGAGGCCACTGTGAATGCCTAGAAGCTTGACCTCATCTGCTGCCTAATTAAAGTGACACTTCCCAGTGCAGGCTGAGTTCATTGGGAACTGACTCCAGGATGTGGCGGTCATGCCAGGGCGAGGGGAAGGAGCAGGTGGGCTTCCTACCCGGACAGGGGCCATCCCACGAGTGGGTGGGAGGGACGGCCTTGTGGGAAACTGGGCTCTGAGGGACAGGTGATGCGGACCCTGTCTCTGCCTGGTCCTTGCCAGTGGCATGGCTTTGGGCAAGCTTCCTTCTCTAAGGAAGTTGTGAGGTCGGATTCACCCCTAGAGGTACAGGCACTTCCTTTGTAAACTGTGAAGTGCTGCCCAGTGGGAGGTAGAGTGGAGAGCTGGCCTTCCAGTGATCCCAAGACCTCCTGGGCAGAGTGGTCCCTGGGGCAGGCAGGTGTCCGGGCTGCAGGCTGAGCCCTTCTCTTTTGCCTCCCCTTCCAGACTAGCCCTGGGGCTGGATCACCCCTTCTCCTCGCCCCCCTCCCAACACCCCCCCACCCCGCACCTGACTACACACACACACACACACACACACACACACACACATACACACGCATTTGGAGTCTGCAGAGTCTCTGTCATATCACTTTGCATTTTGCAAACCAGAAAGGATCGTCCACGAGGAGGGTTATTACAATGGCAAGACAGGTCTGAGACCTTTGGGAAGCACATGGTGAATGAGAGAGCAGCAGTTTCTCCACCTGCAGGAGGGGTGTGGCCTCACTAGAAGCACCTGCCCAGCGGTGAGGCCCTGGGAGGGTCATGGGAGCTGCACTGCGCAGCTGGCCGGCACTCTCGCAGCGTGGCACATGCGGCAGAGACCCGGGAGCACAGGCCAGGCCCGGTGCCTGAGTTACGTGCCCAAGTTCACTAGTTCAGGTCCCTGACCCCTGCAGCCAGGCCTTTTGCCCAAGGTCACAGGGATGGTCAGTAATTGTCCTGACCAGCATTCAAGGTCTCTGAGTCCTGGGCAGCTGCCCAAGCCTGAGGGGTTTCCGCCTGGAGGCCCCACCCAGACAGTATGCTTCTTTAGAACTTGGTTATGCAGGTGAGGGGCAGGTGATGGTGAGAGGGTGCACAGCATCCTGCCCACAGGTACCCTGGGGAGCCTCACTCGGGTCTGACCTCACCTCCCAGGCAGAGGTTCCACCCACAGCCCTGTCCCCTGGCCATCCAAGTTTTGCTTCTTTTCTTCCAGGGACATGGAACTCACTGTTCTGTGGGCGTCTGGGCCCAGTATTTCCGGGTGGGTGGGCAGGATGGAGTGCAATAATACCTCTGCACCGGCCTCCATGTGGGCCCATGGAGGTGCCCAGTTAGCGTGTGCCCGCCTTGCTCCCCATTGCTGGGCAGTTCTTTTTGTTAGAAAGTGCTTCTTGTAGCCTGTTCCTTATCAGTGAATCCAGTCACTCCCAGCCACTGGAGATGTCCTCAGGCTGCCCCGGGGAGCAAGCCTCATCTGTTAAAGTGTCTGGAGGAAACCATCATGTCGTCTGTCGCACCACCTTACAGAGTCCTCAGGACGGAGCGCATTGCTGTTGTCACAGTGAGCAGTGCCCCTCCCTGAGGGACGATGGCATTCACCGCCAGCTGAACCAAGGCACAGCCACGTATGGGATTTTGCCAATGACAGTGTCATATGTCCCTGTCGGGCAGAAGCTGTAAGAGCAGCTGTGGTTGGCCATGTCTTTACCACTGCCACCAGGTAGAGAGAATGGTCCAGGTAAAAGTTCCTTTGGGAACTTATCAGCTTGGGTCCCAGGCGACATGGTGCAGAGCCACAGCCAACCACAGTGGACACGGAGCATGAGAGAGAAGCCGTTGACGTTTGGCGAGCTCTGGTCACTGCTGTGAAAAGCAGCCTGTCCTGGCTGATACACGTGTGTATTTGCTAATGTCTCTTTGATAGCGGGGTCTCCAGTCTCGAAAGGATGTGAGCAACGTGGGGGAGGCGGGGGCCTCCATGAGCAGGAGCTGTGGGTACATGTGACTTCAGCCTCTCCAACAGCAGCAGCACAGGTGCTCATAATAAACTTGGACACAGCGCCTTCCTTGTGCACAGCTGGTGAACAAGGATGCTCTCACTCCCTGCTTCAGCAAAGGAGGCCTGCACCTACCTGCACAGACACCCCTTGCCCTGCAGCTGCAATTGCAGATTCTACAAGTTAGGTTTGACTATGTTGCTTTGTCGCTTATCCATCTATCTCTGCAGCATTCCACCCACCTATCGATTCATCTTATCTTCTGATGACTTTCCAAGTAAGTTGCAAAGCATGCACACAAAGCACTTCCCCGTCCCAAACATTTCAATATGCAATTGACCGGAGATCAATATTTGTTCACGCTTTTTAGATTTATACAATGAAACGCACAAGTCATGTTTCGACAAATGCACACTCTTGGGTAATCCAAATTGCTATCAAGATAGAGATTGTTACCATCACTCCAGAAAGCTCCTGCAAGCCCTTTCCCAGCCAATGTCCATCTCCCCTTCCAGAGGTAAGCATGGTTTTGATGGGTTTTGCCTATCCTGGAATTCATTTACATGGAATTTTACAGTGTCAGACTTCTTTTAATCAGCATGATATTTTTGAGACTCACCCAGATCGTTGCCTGTATCTGTGGTTTGTTCCTTTTTGTCACTGACTGGTGTTCTGTTGTATGCTTATACCACAATATTGATGAACAGCTGGGCCGTTTCCGGTTGGCTATTATGAATAAACCTGCCTAGAACACTGGTGTATGAGCCTTTGTGTGGACACATGTCTTCATTTTCTTGGGTAAATATTTAATAACAGAATTGCTGGCACATAGGTGGAGGTATCTTTAATTTTATAAGAAATTGACAGACCTTTTCCCAAAGTGGCTGCGCTCTCTTACTTCCACCAGCAATGTCTGGAATGTGCCCACTGCTCCAAATTCTTAGGTTACTTTTTAATCTGGATCTCATCCTTCAGTGAGCTCGCTATCCTTTCCAGCCACTGCAGTCCTGGAGGTTTGTTAAAATGCACTGCGACCCATCTCACTCACTGCCGAGACTTTGAGCAGGATGGAACCGATGGCAGAGTATCAAAGGTCCACTAACCAATAGTTAGTTGTCCAGTCATCTAGGGAAACGCAGCACAGAACTATAACCTGTGTACATCACCTCCACGGTATCATGAGATACTTTGTCAAATCAAGAAATTCTGGTTTATTTGTGTAAGTGGAAGAACATAATGATTGGAATAAGAAAAGAGAGAATTATTCTTAAAGACTGAATGAATTTGGACAACTGTATTGCTTTGGAAATCTGATACATTTTGGTTCATTTTTCATAACTGATGTCAGCAAAATATTAAAGACTTCAATTACAGGTAGATGTGCTATCAGATTACGCAATGGAGACTTTCTTACAATAAGATTCCATAAAATTTGATGAACAAAAAGAAAAAGAAAGGCTGTCCTTCTAACATCCCTCCTCCTAATGCCACTCAAATATCAAAGAGGGGAAGGGGTTCCGTTAATGTGACCAGATTAGGAGCTCTGCACGTCGGTGGCTACTGCCTCCCTCTAGAAGAGTCTACAGATGCTGCCTCCCAGTTCTTGAAAATTAAGCTGTTAAATAATTTAAGAACCTTTCTAGAGATAATATTCAAGCATAGCTGTGTGCAGGATTCTGAATCCCTTCTTGGAAGTGGGTACAAAGGCGTCTGTCACTCACCGGCCTGAGGGAGGGGAGAGAAAGGAGGCAGGCAGACAATGCACATCACTGATCACCTGTTGCACTGGGTATGCAGTATACCCACACTATTTCGTTTCAGGTGTCATTATCATCCTGTTTTTCACATGAGGTCAAATCTGGCCTGCTGCTGTTATTGTAAATAAAGTTTTATTGGAACACGACCATTCCTACTTATTTAAGTATTGTCTCTGGCTACTTTAGTGCCACAGTGGCAGAGCTGAGTAGTTGTGGAAGACAACATTTGGTCTGCCACGCCTAAAATATTTACACTCTGGCTCTTGAGAGAAAAAGCTTGACAAACTATTGAAGGGAGCAGTAAAAGTGTGTGGAACAATATTGAATAGTATTACAGATGTAAAATTGGAGTCCCAGAAGGAGAAAAGAAAAAGAATGGGGCAGAATAAATATTTGAAGAGGGAATGACTGAACACTTTCCAAACTTGATGAAAGACATCAACACACAGGTTTTAGAATCCCAGGAAACTCAAGCAGGATAAACACAAGAAAGGCATCTGTACTTAGGTACATTTTAATCAAGCTAGAAAGGGAGGTAAAGAGAAAATCTTAAAGTCATCCTGAAAATAGTCTACAGTCAGAGAAAAAACAATGGGAGTTATAGCTAATTTATTATTAGAAGCGAGGGAAGACAGGAGGCAATTGAAGAACAACTTTAAAGGTCTTAGACAAAAGAGTCTGTGAACTTAAAAGTCTATATCTAATAATAATCTCCTTCAAAAATAGAAGCCAAATTAACACATTTTCAGACAAATAAAAGCTTGGAGATGCCATTGCTAGGAGACCTACATTGGAAGAAATACTAAAGGAAGTTCTGCAGGCCAAGGGCTAGACTCCCAGGAAGAAGTGAAGAGTGCTGGAACTTGTAAATGTGGAAAAATATAAAAAGATTGTTGTTTTTTCCACTTAAATGTTTTTTACTGTTTAAAAGCAAAAGTAAAAATACAGAGGCAACATATATGGCAACCCTAGCAGGAAGGGTGGAGAGCAGTAAATAAATGATGCTATCACAAGGCTTATCTGTTATCTCCATGTGAGTGGTGACCTCAGGCTGTATACATTTGTAGAGTTCACTGAGCTGTACCCATAAGATTGGTGCACTTCATTGCATGTTAATTATGCGGCTCTTCAACAAAGCACTGTTAAGATGAGAAGAGAGAAATAATGGCCACGACAGAGCTGTGTAAGCCAGCAGGACTCACCAGTGGAGCAGATGTTTGTGTTTGTCACAGGAAGTCAGGTCCTGCTCCCTGGGAGAGGCTGTTATAAGCTGAAGATGGAGTGGGCTGAGGTTCAGGCCCCTTCCCACTCTGAGGATGAGGCAGGAATTTCCTCTGTGACTATTCCTGCTGGAGCATGTCCTCCTGCCTTCATGGAGACCTGCAACAGGACTTGGCCCATGTGATGAAGGGCCCTGAGGCCTGGCCTTCCTGTCCTGGGCCTTGGGGTGGGGGTGAGGAGCTGGAAAACTGACCACTCTCTTCCTGGGACCTCTCCTTATAATGGGAAAAACTAGAATATCCACCTGGAAGGGACCTTGATTCAATCAGTGCACTGCTGCCATTTCACAGAGATGGGACTTGGGGCTCAGAGTGAATAAATTTGCGGAACTGGACTTGAAACCAGGCCTCCTCTTTGTAACATAGCAGCTCCCTTGGCCCCTGAACATAGCGAGAGGATCCACAATGATATCTTTTTTCCGCCCCTTTCTTAAAAATCTTCATCCCACCACTGCCTTTGTTTTTTGAGTTTTGTGGAAAACAGCTGACCAAATTAATTCATACTAAGGTGTGAGTGATTTATAGCCATTGAAAACCTGTCTCAAAGGACGTGCATATTAGCCATCTCCAAGAAACTGTCCTATTGGAGCGATCCCGTCCAGCATGGCAGGCTAAGGAGAAATATTGTGAGGCTGGGGCAGGCAAAGAAGGTGAGAAAAGTGTTTCCAGTCTGGAGGCAGCCTGGTGTAGGGGTCTGTCTCTGCCCCGGTCACTGGCTCATCGTGGGTACATTATATTACCTCCCGGGGCCTGTTTTTTTTCTGTGTAAAATGAAGGTTTAACTAGAATACCTCAGAGGCCCTTCCACTCACTAGTGCCTTCACTTTACAAGAGTGGCCTGTTTTATCTTTAGCTTTCAGGACTTAGAAGGAGACTAGAGCCTCAGTGGGTGTGGGGAGTCTCCACTTTACAGGTGAGGAAATGAGGCAGAGAAGGAAGGTTCCTGTGTGGGATGGATGCTGTGTGCCCCCTCCCCCAGGCTGCCTCGTGAAAGGGCTGGAGGGGCCTCCTCTGCACACCAGAGCTCTGGCTGCTTCTCTGGACAGGGGTGGGGGCGAGCCAGCCCCACTGGAGGCCCCAGAGGACAGTAGGGACCCTGACAGAGGGGCTCTTCCCTATCAGCTCCTCCCAGGCCAGGCAGCAGAGCCACCACGAGGGTCTGGGTCTGCACCGACTCCCCAGTGCCTCTCACCCTCTGCACCTGTGAGCCTCTGTCCAGTGTCCCCCACCCCTGGCTGCCCTTTTCTTCTCTGCCTGGCACACTCTCGCTGAAGTGGTTTCCCACTATTTTTTGCTTTTCACCTTTTTGGTAAATGCACCAAGTTTCTTTGGGTTAGTAAGACAGGTACTGATTTAGGTCTTTCCTAAAGTGAGTGGCATAATGCGTTCATAAAAAGAGGAGGTTACCTGTACGTGAAGGAACTTACTCAACGATGACAACTCTTATTCCTGCTGTTAATACTCATAGCACCGCCTGAGAGGTACTGGAGCTGCCCGGCCACTCCACCAGGCACCAGGCGGCGCTTGCTCACTGACAAGGCCACCAGGAACCTGGGTCTCTAGAGTCTCCATCCCAGAGCCTTTGCCCATCCCCAGGGACCGCCAGGTGGGTGTGCTCCTCTCTTGCTTTGGGGATTTACAACTGTTCTATTTCCAAAATAAAGAGAACAAAGCTCCTCTACTGGCAATACTTATCTATACTAATAAAAGGCTAGGTGGTCCTCGCGCCCTCTCGCGATGCCCTCACATAATCACAAAATGGCCACCACAAGATGGCTGGCAGGGGAGGACAGTTGGGGGCAACCAGGCCTGCAGGGGAGGGCAGTTGGGGGCAATCAGGCTGGCAGGCGAGTGGTAGGAGCCAGTAGTTCCAGATTGTGAGAGGGATGTCCGACTGCTGATTGGGTCTAAACTAGCAGTAGGACATCCCCTAAGGGGTCCCAGATTGGAAAGGGTGCAGGCTGGGCTGACAGACACCCGCCCCCCCCCCCATGCACAAATTTCATGCACTGGGCCTCTAGTGGGGTAATAAAAGGTGCTCAGGGAAGGAGACACAGCAGCTCTGACAACCACCAGTGCCAACTGCCAAAGCATTACCAATGCCACTTCCTAAGGGACCAGAAGGCAGGTAGGAGACGAGGAGATGGCTACAAGGCTTGCCTCTTCCTTCCCCTGGGCAGCAGGTTCTCCTCCAGAGAATGTGGTCCCAGGAAAATCGGCGCTGGAGCAGAGAGCCTCGGGGCCACAAGATCCTTGCCTGGCTCTCACAGAGGTCTCCAGGGGCCTGTGGCCACATGGGTAGCAGTTGCTGTCTGACCAGTGAAGCCGTGAAGGACAGGATCTTAGAGGCTATCTGGACCAGGTTTGGCGATCATTGGTCACAGGTAACCACTTCTGTGCCCATCATGCATCTGTCCCCACTGAACCTAGAGGCAGCCTCTTCCTCAGTGGCCTCAGACTGCCACTCCACTGGCCTGAGTGGAGACAGAAAAGCCCAGTAACCTGCATGCCCTTGTCCCCTGTGCATTGGGTTCATGTCCCCAGCTCAGCTGTCCATGGGAGAAGTGGTGACTGAGGCCTGGCTGGGGACCTGGAAGCCACGTACCATCTGCATCCTGTGCCCTGTCTTCTCTTGCCAAGGGGCAGGGTCTGCACTGGGCCCTCACATCTCTAGAGCCCACGTGAGCTCATGTCAGTGTCCCCTGGAGCTCAGTGGTGTCTTTCTTAATGGATCTAAGGCCTCCAAAGGGTGCAGGTTGTCTCATTTGGGTCCCACGAATAGAAGCTGGCCTCTCAGTATAGTGTTGAACAGGTGAACAGGGCAGGAGTTCAAACCCCCCCCACAGTATGACATGGGTGACACCTGTGTGTGGTGTGTGTGTGTGTGTGTGTGTGTACCTGTGAGCTGGAGGACTTGGCTGAACAGGGGATGGCTGGGTTTGCATTTAGGCTGTGGGTCCAGAGCTCAACTGCCCAGTGTAACAGAGAGAGGCCCAAGGGGGAGGGAGGAGCAGAGGGACAGAGAGAGGAAGGAGGTGGGAGGGACTGCACGCACCTCAGCAGGAGGCCTTCTCTGAGGCTCCCTGGATCTTCAGTCATGTGACTGAACATAAATAGGTGTCCCCTGAGCCCAAGGAAGCAGGGTTGGCCAGGAGGAAGCAGCTCCAAGCTGCCCCCAGGGAAGGGCTTTGGACCACTCCCATGCAGGCCGAGGAGAGGGGGACAGGCAGGGACTGGGGAGGCCCCTGGGTCTGAGGCCAGCCTCTGCAGCTGCTATTTTTTGGGTTGAGCAGTGACCAACCTGCATAATTGGATCCTTGCCAGGTGCCCAAACAGGGCACAACCAAGGGACCTTGGGAACCTGAATCCTGATTTCATCCCTCTGCTCTCCGCCTCCCCAGGGACCCCTCAGGCTGGGCTGTCTGGGTTCGCCCCCCTTCTGCTGCCTTGGTTCTCCCTGGTGCCCCCAGCCCCGCCTGGGCACTCCCTGTGGAGGAAAAGGGCAACTTTCAGGAAACTGGCCAATGCCAGGGCTGGGCACTGCCCATTAAGATGAGTCTTTCTTGTTATGGTCTCTTGTTTTGATGGAATGTCTCTTCCAAAAGTTTCCTGAGGAAAGATGCAGACGTGGCCACCTTCACTTGCTGCCGAGTTTCACGGATCACTGGGGCTGTGCGCCTCCAGGTTCTCCAGCAGCTGCGAGTCCGGAGCCATCTGACCTCCGGCTGCTTGACCTTGATGATGGGCTCCAGCTGCTGGGGCAGCTCCTCCTGACCCTGTGGACATGTCCCTCTCCCGACCTCCACTGTCACATCCTGTCACCAAGAGACCCCCAGCAATGACTGCAAACAAACAAACAAGGCAAACAGAGAAAGGAAACACTAACAAATGGCAGCTCCAATGACCAGCGGAGCACACGGAGGTCACATTCCAGGGATGTGTTTTACTAGAGGCACCTCGTGGAAAAACTGAAAATACTAAGAAAGCAGCACACTCCCGGCTCTGCCAAAGAGCTCTAGCAGCAGCTTCCTCCTGTTAAAGAAGATCCACATCCGGAAGTATTAAATTTCTCATTTTTAAAATTATTATATAATATTTTTGTTAATCCTCACAGGAGGATTTTTCCCCCATTGATTTTTAAAGAGAGTGAAAGGGAGGGGGAGAGACTGAGAGAGAAACATAGATGTGAGGGACATATTGATTGGTTGCCTCCCACACAGCCTGCAACCTAGGTATGTGCCCTTGACCCGAATCAAACCCGAGACCTTTCAGTCCACAGATCGACGCTCTAACCACTGAGCAACAGCTAGAGCTATTAATATTTTTTGGTGGAGCGGGTGTTATGTTTTTGAACCAGTAGCAGCACTGGAGGGAGAAATAGGGGATCCCCAAAGGTGGCTCAAAAGGTCCTTAGGTCTTGGCCCCCTTCGTTGGGCCTGGCTGGCCACACAGACTCGTGTAGATCACATCGCTTGGGGGCCTGTGGTATTAGAATGAATGGAGAAGTAAAGTGAGGGGGCGGCACAGGGGGAAGTGGCGCCCTGCCTGGGTCTGCCCGGGAGTTTTCTGGACCACACTGGGTGGGTAGAGGTGAGGGGTTACCATCTGCCAGGAAAGGCAGTGAAGCGGATGCCAGCCCCTGCCCATCTTCAGAGGCTGGAAGGGACTGGATGGACGCCATTCTGCACTCAGCCCCCACCAGGGGCCAGCCTGAGGTCACCAACAGCGAGGAGGTGGCAGTTCGAACCCAGGGCTGCCCCAGGTTCCCAGGAATGCCACCCGGCTGCTTAGCCACCCAGGCGCCTGGGAGTGCCCATTGCAGACTGGAACCAGGAAGGCTGACTGCACCTGCCCACAGTGCGGAACTAGTACCAGGGAGCTGGTACACAACGCTCAGGGGGTAAGGACACCCAGTGCACCCCAGGGAGAGGTGAACAGAGCGCAGGGGTGCGGGTGGCTTGGGGTGTGCAAGGAGAAACCTCTGAGAGCCTTGGGGACAATACCAAGAGGTAGGACACATGCACAATAGGACCCCATTCGTGTAGAAAAAGAGTGAGTGTTTTATGAGGAAACAGCAAATATCTTATGTCTGTGCACTAATTTAAAAAGACCCACAGGAGCCTCCCCAAATTGTTACTAATGCTGATTTGGGTGAGAGAGACAGTTTATCTTAGATTTTTGGTTTTCATTGAATTGTTATCATGAACATGTATACATTTTTGCATGTATTATTTTTTCTAATTTTTAAATTGATTTTAGAGAGGAAGGGAGGGAAGGAGAGAGAGGGAGAGAGAGAAGAAGAGGGGAGAGAGAGAGAGAGAGAGAGAGAGAGAGAGAGAGAGAGACATTAAATGGTTGCCTCCAGTACATGTCCCGACCTGGGATCACACCCACAACCTGGATATGTACCCTGACCAGAAATCAAACCCGAGACCTTCTGGAACACAGGATGATGCTCCAATCAACTGAGCCACACTGGCCAGGGCTGCATATATTACTTTTATTTAAAAAGTGAGAGGAGCTGACGTCATTGCCTCTGGGGACAGAAACTTGTTTGGGGGAAGAGGAGGTAGTTAAGAGACACTTCAGCACCGTCTGGAACAGTTAAGTGGTTTGTTTCTTTTTAAAGAGATGCTCTTGGGCAATTTTTAAAGCATTTTAAAAACCTAGCGAATAAATAAAAAATACAACTCCTGGCTGCAGCTTCTGAGCCCTCCCACTTCCCCTCATACCTTCTCCACCTCCACCGTGCCTGGGAGGCTCAGCTCTGAGGAAGCAAACCTGCCTGCAGCCAGAGGAAGGCCTGCAGAGTCCAGGCCCAGAGAGGCTGAGCGCTGCAGCCAGGGCAGCTCAGCACTCAGGCCCCCAGCTCCACAGGAGGCTGCCACATTTACCCAGCCCTCCTGTCAGCTCAGAGGAGCAGGGCTGCAGCCCTGGAGCCCAGCTCAGCTCCCCAGAGAGGGCGGGTGCTCTTGACACTGATCCCTGCCCAGTCCCCAAGAGGCAAGGCACCATTCCAAGTGCAAAGTCCTCCAAGGCCCTCTGGTTGCATGCCCAAAGGGATCCTCGTGCACCCTGAGCCCACCAGCCAAGGGTCCACACTTTGCCCAGTGTAATGTTTGACCCACTTCACCGGCTCCTTCCCCTCACTCATGGCTTCTCCTGTTACTGAGGCTACGGAACATGGGCTGAAGGAGGGGTGTGTGCTTGGGGAGAGATCCCAGGCCCTGCCCGGCACAAGCTCCCGTCTCCCGTGCTCCGCAGTGGCTGGCAGGAAGCATTGTGCAGCACCTGACAGCTCCCTCCTCTCCCTCCTCTCCCTCCTCTCCTCAGCTCCTGCCTTCTTCATTGTCATATCAATTTGGATAGCTGTCAAGCCAGCCCTGAAAACACACCCAGTTTCCCTACTCGGTTCTGGAAAGAGCCCTGGACAGAAGCCAGGACACCCAGCCTGAAGTCCTCGGTCTGCTCCAACCAGTCTGGTGACCACAGGCATCCCTTGCTCTGGGAGTCAGAGTTGCCACCTTCCTGCCCAGCTGGGCAAGAACAGGAGAGCTGAGGGGTGGAGGAGGCAGTGTTTATGCCCATCTGGCGTTCAGCATTTACTCAGCACCTGCAGCACACCAGGTGCAGCACCAGGGCACACCCAGATAAAGGAGAAAGCGTCTTTACCAGCAAGGAGCTCAGGGTGCAGGGCTGTGGCCAGCCAACAAGCAGACAGACACTTGTGTGGAAGTTCTACAGTGACAGCATTTGAAGTAACAAGGCGGGGCCTTAAGTTATGCCTGGGGCAGCTCAGAAGCTTTGGAGAAGAGGGGGCATTTGATCTGGGCTTGGAGGGATGGATAGGAGTTCACCTATTAGAAGAGATCGGAGAGGCTTTGTAGGCAACTGGCAATACAGAGAGAAAGCAGAACAGGCTTCACCTAGAGATGCATCAGATGGTGAAGATGAGGCTGAAGAGACAGGTAGGTGGGCACTGGACAGTGGTGTCTGTATCAGTTAGAGCGCTTTTGGCTACAAGTAAAAGAATTGACCAGCTAAAGCGTATAAACACACAATGTTTTATTTTGTCACATAAAGAAGGGAATCAGGGCATTGCCAGGCTGGCGATTTTAGCAGCTCAATGTTATGGTTAAGAACCATTTTTTCGCCCTGACTGGTTTGGCTCAGTGGATAGAGTGTCGGCCTGCAGACTGAAGGGTCCCAGGTTCGGTTCTGGTCAAGGGCATGTACCGTGGTTGCGGGCACATCCCCGGTAGGGGGTGTGCAGGAGGCAGCTGATCGATGTTTCTCTCTCATCAATGTTTCTAACTCTCTATCCCTCTCCCTTCCTCTCTGTAAAAAAAATCAATAAAATATATATATTTTTTAAAAGAACCATTTCTTCCACTTTGGGCTTGTCTCCTCATGGTCACACGGTGGCTGCCACACACTAGACAACACGCCCTCACACATCCGAAGACAGCAAAGGGGCCGCTTCCTCAGCAGCCTCAGCAGACTCCTCCTACCGCCAGGTCCTCTTATCTAGGCTTTGGATCACATGACAGGGCTTTCCCTTTAAGGGAGGCTGGAAAAGCAAGCACGTGGCATTTTCCCCCTTCTAATGGAAGGTGACATGTGCCCTGGGAAGAAGAGTGGAAGTTGAGGTCCCA
>NW_005871379.1:352514-374633 GCF_000147115.1 Myotis lucifugus
CCCAATTCAGTGAGCAGCAGAGTTTGCAAATGGTCCTGAGCCATCCACAGATGTGTTGAGCCAGAATCCGTCCTGACAAACCTAAACGTGCGTTTTCAGCATTTCCTGGTGCTTCTGAAGAGCAGATCAAGCCCAATGCTTTTGTTTAACTCAGAGATCAGAGAGGGAAAGAGAAGCCCAAGCCTGCCCATCCTCTTTGTGGCCCGGTTGTAATGCCAGCTGGGGACCTGACACCCCCACGAGAAACTGGGACGGCATTGCCACCCAATGCACATGTTCCCCCATTGCTGGGGTATCCAAACCCAGCCCAGGCAGGCCCCCCACAGAGCAGGTTCCTGCCGTATCCGCCTAGTGCATGCTGGCTGTATCTCTTTTCTGTGGGCACCCAGCCAGGCCCCCAGGCCTCTGCCTTGACTCTGATCTCTGGCTCACTCCCAGGGCACTGCTCCTGCTGCGTAGATCTTAAACACAGGGTTGGGCACAGGTCTGGGCAACCTGGACCTGTCCTGACCTCAACAGATAGCCTCAGACAGATAAGTTACACCCTTCCCTGGGCCTGAGCTCCACCTCTGCATGGCCAGGGAGTTGACCTGGATCATCCAGAGTCAGGTGAGGCTGGTGGGTCCTACTCCCATTCTCCAGGGAAAGAATCTATCCATTCACTCTTTTACTCATTTGACATTCAGCAAATATGTATTATACACTGACTTTGTGCCAACTCCTAGGCACTGGGGACACCACAGAGAACAAACCAGACAGCAATCCCTACCCCTCAGGGAGGTGATGTTCCCGGAGACCCACATGCACTGGTGGCATCACCAAGCATTCTGAAATTCTACTGGATGGGAGGCAGGCAGGAAGGATAGATGGGAGGATGGATGGGAGGATGGATGGGAGGATGGATGGATGGATGGATGGATGGATGGATGGATGGATGGGAGGATGAATGGATGGATGGATGGATGGATGGATGGATGTATGGATGGATGGTTTGAGAGGGAAAGAAGCATGAACCCTTGCTCTACTCCCTGTGAATAGATTTCCATTTTAGTGGAGCTGCCTGGCTGGCTCCCAGATGAAGCGTGAAGGGGACAGTGGCCTGGATGAAGGCAGGGCATGGTGGGGATCAGTAGTAGGCTGGGGGAGATCTGGTAATAGGCTGGACTCCAGGAAGGTGGCTTGAGAGGAGGGTGTGGAGGACAGGGGTGGGGATAGGGGTAGGGAGGGCACAGGCTGAGGTGGAGGTTTGACTGCATCAGCCTGCTTCTCTCCTCCTTTGCCCAGATGGGAGCCTCTCCCGGGGGCATGAGATACCACAGTCTGAGCTGCGCTGTTCCCCTGTCCTGCCAGGGCCAAGTGCCATGAATCAGGTAACCGCAGAGATGGAGCCCAGCCAGGATACGGGTGACGAGGACCGGGAAGCAAGAAGGCCCAGGGTAAGGCATTTGCTGTTGTGGGGGATGGCCTCAAAGGGGGTGTCGGTGGGTTGGGCCTGCAGCAGCCCTTTAGTCCTCCCAGCAGGTCCAAGTGAGAGCCCGCTGGCACTGTTCTATAGGATGGGCCGCCGGTGATGAGCCGAGGTCTCTGCACCAGAGCCAGCAGCAGCAGGGAGCATGGAAGTCAGATCCCCTGTGCACAGTGCTGGGTGCAAGCCACAGTGCTCACAGGACGAGCTCTCCCCACGCACCCTCCCCATTGTCCCTGACTCACCAGCACCCTTCCCTTCCACTCGGTTCCTGAGAAGCTTCCTGTCCCCCCTGTCCTGTGAGTCACCTCCCACCCTCAGCGCCCCTCCCACACGGTGCGATGGATCATCCTCCTGCCTCCCCAGCCCCTTTGCCTGTGAGCACCGAGCACCGAGCACTGAGCACTGAGCACCGTGCTTTCAAAAGGCTGGCAGGAGGCAGGGACGGCCAGGCTGGCAGGGCCCTCACTCTGCCTCTCCTCCCCAGGCCCAGGTGAGACCTGTCAGGCTTAAGATCCGTCCCCTCGTTAACCGTCCAGCACCCTACCACTGCTCTAGGATCTGGTCCTAGAGACCCCCCCCCCCCCTGAGCTGAGGAAACCCGGGAAGGCTGCTGGGGTTCATCTTCAGTTCTCTGCCTGAGGTCATCCCTCAGCTGCTCCCTCGGGCCAGCTGTCCCCCGCTGAGGACAAGGACTCTGGGCAGTGGCTGGGAAGTCTGTCTGCCCCCCACCCTCTCTGTGGCCACCTTTCTGGACCTCGGGTCCCCATGGACAACGTGTGTGGCTCCAACATCAGACACTGACACCCACCTCTGTTTACAGGGCGACTTTGGTCAAATTGCTTGACCTCCCTAAGCCTTCATTTCATTCGGTGAGAAGGGAACCAATAGTGAGTCCCTGGAGATCAGGTTTTTGATGGAAGAATCTCAACAGCAATGACAACATGGCCCTTCACCATTTGCAAGGTGCTTTCGCACAAAATGTCTCCTCTGACCCTCCCAGTGACCCTGTGAGGTGGAGTCACTTTCACCCCCAGCTTACAGTGTGAGAAACAAGGGCCCCGCTATCGGGGACCAGGCGCAGGGGGGTCCCCTGTCACCAGACCTAAGGCCAGAGCGGCATGGAAAGGCACTGGTGGCCCGAAATGTCATCCTGCCCGCCTTTCCCTCCCATTGAGGTCTCTGGGAAGGCAGGGCCTGCAGGCGGATGAGTGGCCCCTCCTGGCGTGGGTGTGAGGCTGAGCGTTGCTCTGACAGCCGTGCAGATAATCGGCTTCTCTGTCGCTGCTAATAGCATGTTTAGCTTGCGACTCTTCTGTTTGCCTGGTGCCTCCCACAGGCCCAGGGCTGTCTCTCAGCTCCTGCTTGGGCGGGGCAGCGGCAGCCGAGAGAGCATCCCTGCTCTCAGCCCTGGCCGGAGCCAGTGGCTCCACCTGGACCCTGGCCCTGGGGGGAACCCCCTGCCTCGGCTCCCCCCACGACAGGGAGCCCCTCTGGGCTCTGGGAAAGCAGAAGGCCTCCGGTTCCTGGGGATCCGAGTGCCCCGCTCCCACTCCAGTGCTCTATGGATCTCTTGCCCCCACAGGACCAAGGGCTCTCCTGCCCGGCATGTGCCTCACGGACCAGCCCACCTTCAGATTACATTCTACCCCTTCCTCCGAACCCCTCACCTCCCAGGCCACCAGGGGCACAGCTTAAGTGTAATCTGACTGTTATAGGCACTTAGACAGACGAGCAGAGCAAGGACGTGGGGCGGGGTACAGAAGGTCAGCAGGGCGGAAAGCCTCGGGGGCCTGGCAGGGGCAGCACTGGGAAAACGAGCACCTTGCCCCCAGGGTAACCTTTCCTCCCCTAGCACCTCGCTGGTCTTGTGGGTTAGGCCCCTGACTTTTCATATCGCTGGTCATGCAGTTTAGACCCCTTGGCTTTTCCTCCTAAAAATAGCATCTAGGCCTCGGTTGTATTTCAGCTCCAGGCCCAGAAAAGCAGCAAAACCAGACAAGTGACATCAGGCCTGCTTCAGGACCTGCAGTATTGACTAGTGACCCCCTGCCTGGTGGGGCCCAGTCGGTACTGACCATGCCCCGAAAGAGCACACCTGGAAAGCTAATGAATATTCTGCTGAGACCCTCACCCCGAGATCTCCCCTAAGATTCCCACCTGCAGGGGAGCAAGCCTGTGCCATTCCCTCCTCCTCCTTCCCCCACGGGCATGCATCTCCCAAAATCTAAGGGACCCCAGGAGCGTTACACCCAGGGGAACAGTGGCAGCTCACCCAGGGCTCACCCCTGCCCTGTCTCCAAGGCCCTCTTTTCTCTGACTTCCCAGTTGCTGGGGGCCAGCCCCAGTGGTCCAGGGGTTCTCAAAGGTGTGGACAGAGTCGGCGAAGAATGTTTTACACGGAGACAGTGTTCAGAACTCTCTAGCTTTCCTTAGTCTCCGTGGATCTCCCCTGTGCCTGGCTGAGGCCACAGAGAAAGATCCCAAGGCAAGCTGAGCCTTTATTTTACAGTGAGAGGTAAACAAGGTAGTGGTTTCCATAGTTACACAGTTCTTGTGAGTTTCACTTGTTTACACTGTTCTTGTGAGTTTCACTTGTTTTTGTTCTTGTTGCACTTCCCTCAGCCCATTAGCTTCCCGAGTAAGATCTAGGGAGCATTATAAGGTCAAGCCTAATTATGCTAAGAGGACTGTGCCCTCTAAGCTGGGAATTGTTTATGACTTTGCCCACAGGTCAGTCTGAGGCTTAACCCTATATCAGCTCCCCACATCTCACCCTTCTTTTATTTTTTAAGCTACTATAATGAGAGTTTTTAAGCTACCATAATGACAGTAAAATTTAAGCATCAAACTTAAGCATCAAGAACAAAACGCTGGCTATTAAAACAATAACAAAACAATGCCAATGCAAAACCTAAAACATTTTAAAACTTGAACATAACATTTTTGAAACTAGTAAGAATAATAAAACGATGGCAATGCAAAACAGCAATAAGTGAAAAATCAAACCACAGTAACATTTTTCTACCAAATGAAAGTCTCTTTTGCCAATTTACTCAGAGTCCTCTGACTTGGCTGAGAGAGTAGCTTCCACTTCTTGCTTTTCTACCATCTGCTGGGCCTCAGTTGTTAACTTCTTCAGCTGACCCCAAGTCGGTGGTTTGGTTGTCCTTGTTGATCTGGCTAGCGGGCGTCGTCGCTGGCGACGGGCTTCCCGAAGTGTCAGTGTGTTGTACGGCTGGATCAAAGGGTCCATCAGGGCCGCGTTTGATGGTGGTGTCAGTGTCCGGGGAGGAGTCAGCTGTGCCCTCTGGGTCAACTGATATGGATGATACTGGGGAGGAGTAAGAGGAGGCGGAGATGGTGGGTAGTAGAGAAAAAGAAGAGAAAGCAAAAGAACTACAAGGCATGGAAGTGTTTAGAAAAAAGAAGAAGAAGAAAGGGAAGAAGGCAGCATCCTGACACAGCCCTTTCCTTCAGCTGCCCCTTTCCCTGTGGTCCAAGGTAGAAATGGGAAACAAGTCCTGTTGCAGTGAGAGGGAAGCTGCTGTCAGCCAGGTCTCTTATCTAGGTACTGATCTCAGCTGGACCAAGTCTCTTTCTGTTCCCGATCTGAGCTGGGCCAAGTCTCTTTCTGTTATCTGGGTCCCGATCTGAGCTGGGCATGGGAAGCGAGAAGCAGCCATGGGGGCAGGAGACCTCCCTCAGAAGGGGCGAGTGTTCAAGCCCCTGCATAATTGGAGGGGTGAGGATCTGTGCCCCACCTCTGTTGACCCCCAAGTTCTCTTCTGCTGGCCCCTCTGCGACTGTGCCTGTCTTAGGTTGTTCCTCCCTGAGGAATCTTACCCGTCTCTGGCTAACCAGCCATCCTCCGGGGCCAAGCAGGGGGATGTGAGGTTCAGTTCTGTATCCTTGGTAACCTATGCCCCTGTGGCCTCCATGCCCAGCAACTGCCTTGGGATCCCCTCGCCTGCTGGCCGGGCCCCGGCATTGATCTTGGGGAACCCAGGTTTCTTCTCCAGAGAGGGCCCAGCTCACGCCATTGGGCGAGAGATAGATCCATGGTACCAGCCACCATGACCTCAGTAAGAACAGAGAACTCAGGCAACAGCTGTGGGCAAATGGATTGTGAGAAGAGGGTCCCTCTTGACACAAGGGCAAGAGGGGCCAATATAGGACAAAGGAGAGTCCTGGGACAGGGCTTTCTCAGCCCAGGATGTCAGGCTCTTGGCACAAGACAACTCCACGTATAGGGCATATACCAGACACCCCCAGTCATGGCAGAAAAGGGAGGTGCCCTTCCTGGAACAGTAGGGTAGGGAGATTCTAGAAAAGGCTGTGTTCAGGAGAGAAGGAGAAAGGCCAAAGAACCAGCAAACAAGTAGTCAGATTAAGAAAAAAGGAAAGGAGATGTGGGACAAAGCTGGGACATCAGGACAGACAAAAAGGAGGCACACGTGATCCTTCCAATGGACAGGTGGTTCCAGCTCAGGGCTGCACATCAGCTGCAGACGGGCACTGGTCAGGTGTGCTAGCGTGGTGAGACATAAGGTCGGACTAGACGGTCTGGAATCCACACAGGTGAGTCTGCGTCCTGTGGAAATATACAAGCATATCCTCTCCCCCAGGTTAAAACTACATCAGGTCCCTTCCAGGCTCCAGTAAGCAAGTCTCTCTTTAGAAGTTTCCACTGGCAGGAAATTTTTGGCCTACCTGCTTGTTCTGTTGGGGGAAGGGAGGCTAGCCCTTCCTCCATTAGAAATTGCTTTGGGAAGCCAGCCTTAATTAAAGGGCATAGCCGTCTTTTACCTGGGCTACTTATAGTTTTATAATTGATATAGTTCAATAATTCTTGAGATTCAAATCTAAATTATTATTTTAAGGCAGTTACTTTGGTAAATTTTCTGTAACAGACAATTTTACTGAATTTCTTTGAGGCTTTTAAGATTAACTTTGGAACAGGCTTTATTAACAATCAAAAATCACTTTATTATGAAAAAATACCAATCTTGTTGCTAGAACCAGCTTGCATTTCTTCCCTGGGTCAAATTCGCCATTTTTCTTAGGAAATAATCAGTCTTGGGTTTTATTCTGTACATTTGTAAAGAGATTTCAGCTCAAAACTCTATCTAAATGTCCAAAATCGGACGATGTGCACATTAGTTCCAAGCCAGTTTTTCTCTTTACACGTGCACAGAAATCCCAGACGCATTTTTAAATTTTTGTAAAACTTTTCAATTAGAATACTTGGGGAGGGGGCATCCATATTGGATTGCCATGTGCTTCCTTCTTCTCTTCCCCCACATCCTGCTTTGGGGGAAGTTTCAGCAAATGACTCAGATGGCATATTTTTCCCAAAGTCATGCTTAATAGAAAAAGACATTTTAAATTTTTTCCTATTTCGCTTTCTAAAGTCATGGCTAGCACCCAAGGTTATCTTAGCCAAAGTTTGGTTGTCATAAGATGTTCTCCGGTAATTTTTTAACAAAACTAATCTTTTTATGGGCGAGCCAAAAACTCTGCCCTCTCCTGCCACCTTTGAATCTCTCCACAACAGAGGCGGACTCTGCAGCAGGGTTTCATTTCTTATTACAGATTTGAAATTCCAAATACAAATTAAGATTTTAATTTGAAAAAGAAACCACATTGAGGTGACCATGGCACTATTTTTTTTTCAAGTTCTGATGAACTTTTTGGCAAACTTTTAAGATCTAATGTACCTTTTTCAAGAAAACAAGGGTTATGTTCTATAATAACATGCAAAAACTGTAAGAGATTACCTTCTGAAACTTTAACTCCTTAAGCATGCAAATCAATAGTCTATAATAAAGTTTCTTATTTTTTTAAAAGCCTAATCTACTTTTTTAAAGCCAAATCCTGCCCCGTTAGCCTGGTTAAGAAAATGTTCCCAGCCTACTTACAGATCCGGAGAGCTAACTTTGATGTGTTAAAACTAAGTAAAATGCATTTACTCAATCCAAAGCAGGCATTAAAAAGAAAAACCCCAAATGCTCTCTTTTATCCATTTTAAGAGTAGGATTGGTGCTTTCCACTATTACCTGAGTCCTGATCTATCACCCCAGGGAGAGCTTGCCAATCCTGCACTTTCCCAGGGTGGAAAGGCTGCAGTGGGGTTAAGGATAAGGCTCCTTGGGCCTACCTTCTCCCATGCCTTTACATTTACCTTTCCGGCACCTTTCCTTCCTCAGAAAAGCATGGACATGTTAAAAGATCAATACGGAGTCTTTTTTCTTCTAGACTCAGTATGGCACATCTTCTCATTCTAAAGATCAATACAGAGTCTTCTTTCTTCTAGACTCAGTATGGCACATCTTCTCAATCTAAGTTCTGTACTATCCACCCACTTACCCTACTTATCCTCTATAGGGGGGTCTGCAGCACCCTACGGTGGAGTCCTATCCGTCCCGAGTGTGGGGGGGCTTACCTAGGGGCATCCTGTTCCAAGGGTTCCCAAAGGTGTGGACAGAGTCGGCGAAAACTATCCACCCTCTTCCTATGGTGGAGTCCTATCCGTCCCAAGTGCAGGGGCCTTACTTAGGGGAATCCTGCTCGGCCTGTTCGGGCGCCATATGCTGAGGTCCCTTCTTCTCGGGCGCCATATGCTGGGGGCCAGCCCCAGTGGTCCAGGGGTTCTCAAAGGTGTGGACAGAGTCGGCGAAGAATGTTTTACACGGAGACAGTGTTCAGAACTCTCTAGCTTTCCTTAGTCTCCGTGGATCTTCCCTGTGCCTGGCTGAGGCCACAGAGAAAGATCCCAAGGCAAGCTGAGCCTTTATTTTACAGTGAGAGGTAAACAAGGTAGTGGTTTCCATAGTTACACAGTTCTTGTGAGTTTCACTTGTTTACACTGTTCTTGTGAGTTTCACTTGTTTTTGTTCTTGTTGCACTTCCCTCAGCCCATTAGCTTCCCGAGTAAGATCTAGGGAGCGTTATAAGGTCAAGCCTAATTATGCTAGGAGGACTGTGCCCTCTAAGCTGGGAATTGTTTATGACTTTGCTCACAGGTCAGTCTGAGGCTTAACCCTCTATCAGCTCCCCACACCCAGTGAGGAAAAGCAGCCCGTCCTGGGCTCCCCAGTTGCTGCTTCTATGCCCTTCCTTGTTTCATTATCCTAAGTGTGTTTTTGCTGTGGCCAATACATTCTTTTTTATAATCCTCACCAGAATTTATTTATTCTATTGATTTTTAGAGAGAGTGGAAAGGGGGGGAGAAGGGGAGATAGATAGATAGATAGATAGATAGAGAAACATCGATGTGAGAGAGACATCTGTTGGCTGCCTCCTGGAACGGGGCCAGGTAGCGAAAATGCAACCCTATGATGTATGGCGACACTCTAACCACTGAGCACACCAGCCAGGGCCAATAAATTCTTGCTTGCTTTGCTGCACTTTGTCTCTTTTTAAAATTTTTTTTGTCTTGCATATTTTTTCATTTTTAAATATATTTTTATTATTGATAGTATTACAGATATCTTCCATTTCCTCTCCCTCCCCCACCTCCTCCAAGCCTCTACCCATCCCCCCAGGTCTTCACATTGCCTGTGTCCATGGGCTATGCATATATGTTCTTTGGTTTATCTCTTCTTGTACCCACACCCCACATCGAGGTATGTCAGTCTGTTCCATGCCTCCCTGCCTCGGGTCTTATTTTGTTGGTCAATTCGTTTTGTTCATTAAATTCCACAAATAAGTGAGATCATGTGATATTTGTCTCTCTCAGTTTGACTTATTTCACTTAGCATAATGTTTTCTGGGTCTATCCATGCTGTCCCAAAGGGTAAGAGATCCCTCCTTTTTACAGCTGCGTAATATTCCAGAGTGTAAATGTCCCACAGCTTTTTTTATCCACTCATCTACTGATGGGCATTTGGGCTGTTTCCAAATCTCAGCTATTGCAAATAACACTGTTATGAACATAGGGGTGCATTTATTCTTTCTGATTGGTGTCTTGGGGTTTTTAGGGTATATTCCCAGAAGTGAGATCACCGGGTCAAATGGACTTTCCATTTTTAATTTTTTGAAGAAACTCAATACTGTTCTGCACAGTGGCTGCACCAGTCTGCATTCCCACCAGCAGTGCACGAGTGTTCGCTGCACTTTGTCTCTTGATTGAAATCTTTCCTTCAAGAAAACAAGAACTGAGGTCTCATCATCTGGTCAGTAGTGACCATCCTGGGGCAAGACAGACCCCCAGGCCCCGAGTTGCAATCACTGCTGAGCCTCACTTGCCAGGTTAGTAGGAAACACTCCCAGGAGCTGTTTCCCATCCTCTCAACACACACACACACACACACACACACACACACACACACACACAGCTCCTCCACCAGCTCCAAAAGCGGCCTGTCAGAGTTTCCTCCTGTGGGGAGGAGTCCGTCTGGCTGGCAGCGCCCACTGCCCTTGGCCTGGTGCCTGACTGGCCCATGGCGACCCTGGCTTCTTTGCTCCTGCCTGACCACAGGCTGCTCCCATGCTGGGCCACTCCCCGGGGACCCACCTGCCCAGACGGGATGGACTTCACAGTGAGCAGCAGAGGGCGGCGGGGAGCAAGGGACACTTGTCATTCTGTCATCTCCTGTCTCAGGGAGGCCCTTACTGGAGGGCGCGATGATTCATGGATTCATCCTTCACCAGAGGTCTGTCCGCTGGGAGCTTCCGCAGGGGCTGGGCTTGGTCCCGCTCACCGTGGTCTCTCCAGAGCTGGAACAGTGACGTGCCCAAGACAGGACACTCGTCGCCACTTGCTGACTGAATAAATATGTACAAGTGTGTTCTCTTTCCCCTTAACATTATCGCACAAGGACTTTTCCAAGTTTGCCATTTTTCTCGGCAGTGTAATAAGTCTTCTGCCTCGTGGATGCACCATGCCCTCCCTTCCACAACGAGCAGGCCTTTTGGCTCGTTCCGGATTTTGCTATTATAAATAATGTTGCTATAAACAGCTGTGCACGTATAGCTCTTTTCCCTTGCAATTATGTCTTTGGGAGGAATTCCAAACAGTGGGATTACTGGGTCAAAGAGCAGGGCATATTTATGGCCTTAGATGTGGTGGGACTGGCTAATTCTCAGCCCCCTTGGGGCCCTGTTGTCCCCAAGGATTGTCTCTGAGTGATGCCCACAGACCCCCTTCCCTGTGGTCCCCAAAGTCATCCCTGCCTCCCTGGGTGCGCTCTGGCTCCTGGTGGCCGGTGGAGCCAGGCCAGTGGCAGGCAGCTGGTGTGGGGTGTGTGGAGGGGTCAGGAGGAGGGCGCTGTGGGAATGGTGTCCACAAGGCATGTCCCTCAGCTCCTGGGGCCAGGGGCCCTGTTCTGGGGAGGGAGGAAGGCCACGTCCTCTCCCAGATCACTTTTTCCTCTAGGATTGGCTCTCTCTTCACCCCAGTCTCTGAGGGGGAGCAGGATGCACCCCCTTCGGGAAGAAGGGTGGGGGCTCTGGCGCCACAGCTATTTCTGACTTCCCTCCTTCAGGAGAGGGCAGTGTCTGGGAGGAACAGGAAGTGTGGGAACTGGTTCCGAGCAAAGGTCTACCTCACTGTAGAAAAGGGGTCTGAGGCCCACAGACTCCCCAGCATGCTCTGTCTGTCTGCCTTCTGCCCCATCCCTTGCCTCTGCCCCCTCACCTCAGCTCCCCCTCACACAGGGCCTGAGTGGCAGAGGGGGGTGGGTCCACATTGGCCCCTTCTGGGTCCTGCCCCAGAACCTGCCTCCTCATGAAGGCAGGGCAGACGGCTGGGGGGCACCTCCTCCTGGGCAAACCTTCCCTGTCCTGGGAAACTCATTCATAGTTTGAGAAGTCTGCCTGCTCAACAGATGCCTCCATTCAATGGGGACCTCGGAGATTCACCCCAGGATGGAGTCTCGCACTATAGAGTCCTGTGGTGGGAGGAGGGGCCTGCTGTCTGAGAGCTGGCTGAGCTCCCACCTAAGCAGTGCCGGCAGCAGAGGCACGAGTGGGCCAGTGCTGGGAGGGACATCTGGGGCTCCTGTGTCCCTGGCTCTCCCTCCAGAGCAGGGAGCAGTCCCTCTCTCTACCTCCTTCCAGGGCCCCTCTGGCTCCAGGCCTCTGGTGGCAAGAGTGTGGGGAGCAGTGCAGGAGCCCATGCGGAAACAGCACAGGCCTCGGCGTTCGCTCATCTTTGGGGCACTGACACCCACTCCTGCCTGTCCAGCTCCTGCTGTCGCTGGGGTCAGGGCCTCAGCAGAGTGGTTGCTGGTGGCTGACCCAGCACAGAGCCCGGCATGTGGCTGGAACCCAGCGTGTGGGGATCAGAAGGAGCCTAGTCCCTGCTCCTGATGGGAGCCCTTTGCCTGGAGCCAGGAGCCCCTCTAGGGTTGGGGGTGTCAGTCCCCCTTTTTCAGCTTCCGCTCCTCTTCCCAGGCCTCACTCTGGAGCTTTTTGCTGGCTGATGAGGGAACAATGGCTGTGGAGCGTGTGGGTGCACGTGGGGGGCTGTGTGATTTTCCCGGACAGGCAGGCGTGAGAGGAGGAAGAAATTATTCTGTCTAAAACCTCAGAGATGAGCTCTTCTCCAGAGCTGGCAGAGTGACTGCTTTACATCGAGTGGGGAGGGCCATTCATCAGGGCAGGAGCAAGGCGGGAAGAGCCAATCCCCAGGCTGGACTCCGGAAGGCCGCCACGTCAGAGATAACCCTCTGTTTGTCCAGCTGTCACCCCATACAAAGAGCTGTGACACCCACCATAACAGCCCATCCTCACAAGCATCCAGAGGGGCGACGAGGAAGGCAGACACTGAAGTTAACCCAGTTTACGATGAGGAGACTGAGGCTCTAGGAGTTAACTGATTTGCCCAGGTCACAGAGTAGAGCCAGGCTTGAATCCAGGCCTCTGGATCCCAAAGTCCAATAGGCCCTCCACCACCCCTACATGACCACATCGAGGTGGTCTTTCTGAAGGTGAAGCCAGGAGCGACCCCCAGAGCAAACAGCAGCTTCAGTTTTGCTGGATCCCCAGGCAGACTTTGGCAAAGTGCCCCCCGACACCACCCCACCCAGCACCCACCTTTTAGAAGTGTGTCTGTCATGCTGGAGGAGGGGCAAGGTTGTCCTATTGGGACCCCATGCCCCGGGAGTTCACAGGGAGTCTCTGGGAATCTGTTGGACCCCAGCTCTCTGTCATGATTATTCTTTTTTCTACCACAGAGAAGGAGCCAACTTACAAGGCTAGAAACGGAACCTCCCCAGGAATGTTTCCCTCCTTCTGGGCAACATTTGTTTACACAGTGGGAATTCCACAGCGATGGGCCAAGTGGGAAGAGTGGGCAGGGGTCTTGGTGACAGGTCATTACAGCAGTCACTGTGGCTGTTCACAAATGTCACATACCTTTTATCCCATTGGAGGAGCTGACTTCTTCATCCACTTCAGTTCAGGCCTGGCCATCTGACTAACTTTGACCAATAAAATGTGAGCGAGAGTGATGTGACCTATGACTTCCAGACAGAAGATCTAAGAGCTCATGTTCTCTTTCCTGGTCTCTGAGATCCTGGACACACCTGCTGAAATGAAGCCTCCATCAAATTAGGTCACTGAGTGACTATGCCCATGGTAGATGTGCCGGAAATAAATTGCCATTGAGATTTGAGAGCGGTTTGTTATTACAGCATAACCCAGCCTATCCTGACTGATACACCCACCAAGCTGGCCAATAAGAGCCTTTCCTAGGACTTCAGAATTATGACCTAGGCTTTAATTATGACCAGTATAGTGGGTTAGGCTCATCCTATATAATAAAAGCATAGTATGCAAATTGTCCCCTCAACCAGGAGTTCTCCGAGAGTTTGACCAGGGGGCGGGGCCAGCCGGAGGGAAGGGAGGGAGTACCTGGCTGGCAGCTGGCAGCTGGCAGCTGGCAGCCGGCAGCTTCTAGGGACCCTACCAGTGCATGAATTTCATGCACTGGGCCTCTAGTCTATATATATAAAAGCCTAAGCAACCAAATGACCAAACAACTGAACAACCAGCTGCTATGATGTGCACTGACCACCAGGGGGCAGATGCTCAATGCAGGAGCTGCTCCCTGGTGGTCAGTGTGCTCCCATAGCCAACGTCCTGTGGCCCCTCCCCCTGACCAGCTGGCTCAATGGTCCCGATCAGCCCCAATAGCCGGCCAGGCAGAGGGACCCCACCTGTGCATGAATTCATGCACTGGGCCTCTAGTAATATATAAACCTGGTTACTGTGGGGGAATGTAGAAGCAGAGATGTAGTTTTTTAAAGCTAGAAAAGAAAGCAGGCTCACAGCAAGGAGAAAAGAAGAGATATTCCCAGCCTCTATTTCCTGCCTAGGATCTAGATGCATAAAAATCCCATGTCCTGCCCTGACCAGTATGGCTCAGTGGATAGAGTGTCGGCCCAGGTTCGATCCCGGTTAAGGGCATGTACCTTGGTTGGCGGCACATCCCCAGTTGGAGGTGTGCAGGAGGCAGCTGGTCGATGTTTCTCTCTCATCAATGTTTCTAACTTTCTATCCCTCTCCCTTCCTCTCTGTAAAAAATCAATAAAATAAAAAAATAAAAAATCCCGTGTCCTTTATAAAGGGTGTCCCAAAATTCATGCAAGAAGTAATTTTGATAGAAAACACAGGTTTATAATTAAAAATTGTAAATTTTTTATTTATTCATAAAGTATACAGTATAGGGTTATGTATGGAATATATATCAGGTAAATGGCCTCCACAGTTTTGCTGGCACATACTCACTCTTTTGTTATTGCCTGAGCAGCCTCATTTTCGAAGAAGAATGGTCCGGTGATGCCTCCAGCCCAAAATCCACACCAAACAGTGACACGTTGTGGATGCATGTTTCACAACAATCACTCGTGGATTTTCTGAACCCCAAATGCGACAATTTTGTCGATTAACCAAGCCATCAAGATGAAAATAAGCCTCATCAAAATTCAGCCACATTTATGCAAAATGGTCATGGAAAATTTCAACAAAAGAGTGCGTATGTGCTAGCAAGGCTGTGGAGGCCATTTACCTAATATCATATTCTATACATAACCCTATACTGTATACTTTATGAGTAAATAAAAA
Organism: Myotis lucifugus; assembly: GCF_000147115.1. Taxonomy (NCBI): domain Eukaryota; kingdom Metazoa; phylum Chordata; class Mammalia; order Chiroptera; family Vespertilionidae; genus Myotis; species Myotis lucifugus. The sequence goes on from NW_005871379.1 coordinate 367,051, forward strand.
TTTTACAATTTTTAATTATAAACCTGTGTTTTCTATCAAAATTACTTCTTGCGTGAAATTTGGGACACCCTTTATTACACAAGCTTGGGTTTAGGTTGCTTTCAACTAACAGTCCTAATGTAGAGTGAAAAAGGATTCCCGACAAGCCCCATTTTACAGATGAGGCCACTGAGTTCAGAGTGGTCAAGCCACTTGTCAGAGGTCACAGAGTCATGGAGGACAAATGCTCACTTGCTTCCCTTCCTGATAAAATAATTTAAACAGAAAAGATAAAATGTAAGTCTTCCCTTCTAGTTCTCCCAAAATAACTACTCTTATCAGTTTGTTGAGCATTTTACTAGATCTCTTAAAAATGTATTTGCAAACATATGTATACCACTCTCAAGGAGTTTTATTATAGCAATGGGATCATATTACACCCACTTTTCTGAAACTTTCTCTTTTCATCCAAATTCTATCTGTACCTGGCCAGGCTAGTGACATGCCGAGTAAAGAAGTGGTGAATCAGGTCAGACCCAAAGGCTGAGTGAGGTCAGAAAGCCCTTCAGGTGGGCGGTGAGGCAGGAACATTCCAGGCACCTTTTGAGGCTCCCAACAGCCCTTCCAGGCAGCAGCTCCTCTGGCCAGCTCTGCAGATGAGGTGTGGCTTTTTGTTTAAATGGAAATCTGCTCCCCTTTGAACTCTCCCATTGGCCCAGGACCTCTCCATTAGTTCCAAGGCAAATTGCTTTATCATCCTTCAGCCTCCCACAGTGGATCAGGCTGGGAGTGAGGTTGCCTGCAGGCTTCTGTGACACTCACTCCCTGACCCTCACCCTATGGCCAGTTCTGCAGAAGGTGGGGACAAACATCACTGCTGACCAGGAAGAAATCAGGAGCCCAGAGGCAGAGAACCAAGGGCCCAGCATGTGGAGAGAATGGGAGGAAACCAAGACAGCAAGAAGGCAGGCAGGCAATTAAAGGAGGGGGCTGAGTTTTGTTTTTTAATATATTTTTATTCAATTACCAGGCTCCTCCGCTGGAAGAGGATAATTAATGGATTAGCAAGGCTGTTAGCAAGGCTGCTGCCAGGGAGGATTGGGCAGGCTCTGGGGTGGGGGAGGACTGGGGCTCCAGATTCCACAGGAATGAGGCTCAGAAACCTGAGGGCAGCTGAGGGTCATGGGAATAAGCAGGGACGGTGTGCAGGCTGGCAGGTGTGAGGGCAGGCCCAGAGGGAGTGTGGGGGTGGGGTAAGTAGGGTCATGGACTGCCCTTGGCCTGAAAGGGCCCTTGGCTTGCAGAGATGATAGGTAGACTAAGGAGGCAGCTCATGAGAGCAGCTAGGGGTATTGGTGTTAATGCCCCTTGAATCTGCATATCCACAGAGCTCACAACCAGCATGACCATGGTTTGGGGTTGCATGATGCTGAAGTAAAGGCTGTCTACACTGTAGAACAAGGACTGCCATATCTGACACTCAGTTAAAATCCTGCTCCCCCTTCTCAACTGGGTGTGGCTTATCAGACACCCCAGCTGCTCTCCCAAGCTTCTCCACTCCTTTCTAGTTAGGCAGGGTCACACTAAAGCGCAAGAGAACCGGGATGCCACCCTCCAGCTGGGTCGCCTGGAGGACTCTGAGGAGGCCACTGTTCCGGAGAGCAGAGCCTTGATCCGCCTGAGTCACCGAGTGATCTTCATGAAGCAGATCCCCCGCCAGCCCCTGGGAGCAAGAAGTAAACATTTGTGTTAAGTTATGATTTCGGAGCTGTTTGTTACAGCAGCATAACTAAACCGATCCTGGTTATTACACAGGGTGACCCTGGCCTCCCTGAGGCTCTGTTTCCTCATCTATAAAGCAGATGAGAAGGATCCTTTTTGGGGTCCAACCTCAGCAGGTCCAGGGGTCCCCAAAGGTGTAGACGGAGTCGGCGAAGAAGGAATGACACGGAGACAGTATTCAGTTGATCAGCAGCCTAGCCAGGATCTCTAGCCAGGATCTCCAGCCAAGTTCTGTCTTTTATTGTCTTGTTACATCTGTATTTATACCAGTTGATTTTAATCCTGTCAATTTCTATTCCAAAGGTTAGGGTGTTTCTTATCTCCATTCCAGGGAGTAAAGATTATGTAGCTTAAGGGTGATTGTTCATAGTTAAAGTGATTAACTACCCGCCTGGCATTTAGTTAAGGGGTTTTATTCCCTCCCTAACTTCAGGGAGAAATCTCTACCTGGGGAAACAATCTTTCTCGGAGAGGTGACTTTGGTTAAAACACATAGCGCCAAGAAGGTGAGAAAACATATTAAGAACAGTATGCCATATACGCCAGGTCCCTTGAAACATATGCTGTGCAGATGTTTCTTCCCTGCAGCGACTGTGTCAAGCAAGGATGGACCGGCTTCCGGCAGATCCTCACCTTGAATGATTATTGGGAGGTTAGGTAAGAGGACACACACTTTGGCTGAAGGGTACTCTCAGCTCCTGGATCCCACACCCCCTCTAAGAAAAAGGAGTGTTGCTATGGGCCAACGTCAGGGACATCTGCTCGGCCACGGCCAGTGGTCGGAACTTTTACAGTGCGGAGCAAGGAGTTTACGTGGGGGTGGGCAAAGTCCACAAGACCCTGGAGGCCTGGGCTGTGCCTTCCCAGGGGAGGCCAGGCCAGTGCGCTCCCTCTCTGGTTCCCTCGGCAGTCTTCTGTCTGAAAGGTGGGGAGAGAGGCCGAGGGCTGCGGGGAGGGCTCGCTGGACCAAAGAGTGCTTCTCCCCAGCTGCTGTCCCTAGGCCACTGCCCTTGGTTCTGAAAGCTCCAGGCCAAAGCCACTTTTGTGAGCTCCAGCAACACAGGCCTTCCCTCTGCCACGCTCCTGCAGCAGCCCAGCTTCCCTTCCTCTCCCTTCCACCGCCTTCCCCCACCCGCTCTGTCATTACCTTCAGCATGTTCCTGAGCTGCTCCCACTTTCCGACAGAAGCTAGCGGGTCACAGCCATGGGAGCGGCCGCCTGTCCTCCTCTGCTCCGCTTTTGGCCTGTTCCCCACTGTTCCCCTTTGGTCTACAAGATCAAACCCATTCCCCCTGCCTCCCCCCCAGCTGAGCTCATTCCTCCTGGAGTTTCTGATTCTCAGCCTCCAAAGCCTGAGCAACGGTTTCTATCCATTTTCTGAGAGAGAAGCCGTGTACTGGCTCCTGCTCTGAGCTCACCCAATTTTTCAGAGGCAGGATGTTCCAGGCACAGGCTTTTAACATTTCCTTCTTGGCCTGGCATAGTCCATTGGGACTCTTACCCTTAACCGGCTTGGGGGGGGCGGGGGGCTGCTGCCATTTTCCCCGCCCCAAAGCCGGCAGCTAGGGCCTTTCTGCCCACCAGGACTGAGCCCACAGCTCTGGACTCTGAGATGCAAACACAATCAGGTGCTCATATCCACTGAGGATCCCTGACCGGGAAAAAACTGGACTCTCACTTGTCCTACACACAGCCAGGGACCAGCAGGGGCTGGTGGTTTCCTGCTCTTTGTCATAAATGAGTCCTTGATGTACCTAACGCCAGCTGCTACCAGCCCAATAACCAGAGGTACAGGCACTAGGCCTGAGCTGTCCAACACAGTAGCTTGTTGAGCCTTTGAAATATGGGCAGAAAAATTGAGATGTGTGGATGCTGAAGAGTCGGGATGAAAAAAAGAAAGTAAAATATCTCATTAATGTCTAATTATTGTCATACATTGTCTCATGGACCAATATCATAAAATCTCATTAATTTATATTGATTACATGTTGAAATAATATTTTGACTATATTGGGTTAAATTATATTATTGAAACTAATGCTACCTGTTCTTTGTGTTTTCTTTTTAATGTGGCTGCTAGGAAATCTGAAATTACACAGGGGCATGCCTTTTGTTCCTATTGCATAGCACTGCACAGACATTCTGGAAGACTCCACAGAGGACCAGACTCAGGGAGGATGGCCATCCTCAGAGCCATTCTTGTCACCTCACTGATGCAGAAACTGAGCTCTGTGTCAGTTAGGGCACGTTTGCCTGCAAGTATAGAAACCACAACAGATGGGGGTTTAATTGAACAGGAGTTTATTTTACTCATATAACAAATCTATATGGTTCCAGGGTTGTGGTACAGTCCAGTAACGTCAAAGCATGAGGTTGGCATGTCTGAGTAAAGGGCGGGGGGACTTCCCTTGTAGAAGAAATCTTTCCCAGAAAGATCCCAGAGGGGTCCCCTTCTTTCTCATGCCTGGGAATAGCTCACCTGGTTACCCCTAGTTGCAGTGGAGGCTGCCCAGGCAGATATTAACAAAGGGCAGAGCTGCTGCCACAACTGCTTACGGAGTGATGACCCACCCCCTGTCTGGGCACATTGCCGCCCAGCCAAATCAGGGTGTGAAGAGAGAATGCCTGCCAGGTGGGAGACTGATGGGGGCCTGACGTGTCCAGGGTCAGGCAGTGACTGGTGGAGAAGGCAGGACTAGAGCCCCAATTCCCTCTCCACCGATCTCTGGGTGGGAGGAACCTTTCTGTCTTGGTGCAGCAGATGCTGCCGGGCTACGCTGGAGTATCAGAAGCCCGTGCTGTGGGGGTCGTTCCTGCCCTTAAGCCAGTCATGGCTTTTCTGTGCCCTTTGCTGGAGGCTGACCGAGAATGGGTGTGACGCAATTCTGACCAGTGAAATAGGACAGAAGCTGCTACGGGGATTCTGGGAAAAGTTCCCTAACTCTAGTAAAAAGACTATCCAGGAAGAGGTGGTCCCTCTGCTGGGTGTGGTCATGTCTCAATGTGATGCCTGGAGCAGTGGCAGCAAGCTGGTGGTCACGAGGGAGACTGGCCCAAGAGCAGAACTGGCCCACTGAGGGCAGCATGGAATGCAGATGACACCGGCCTCTGTGGCTGTCACTGCAGCACTGAGCGGACTGGCCCTGGGCTGTTGTACCTCGGGGCTTGTTCGTGCAGGAGACGCATCTCCTTCCTTGTTCAAGACCCTTCCCATTGGGCCTTCTGTTCCTTGCAGCTGAGAGCACTCTAACTAATTCACCTTTCCTTCTGCTCCACTTCCTGCTCTGAGGCAGGTGCGGGCCAGAACCGAGCAGCTCCACTCTGGGGAAAGCAGCACTGCCCATTCTCTGCCCACAGGCTGGGGGCAGGGCCTTGGGGGGCTGGCTGCGCATTACATAACCACGCTGCCCAGCAGAGCCAGAGAGAGGGCGAGAACTGTGTTCAAAACTCCGGGCAGCGGGGAGGAGTGATTTGGGTGGGAGTTGTTGTGGGGGCCGCATAAAGAAAGGCCATGTGGCCCCCACCGTGGCCCTGCCCAGCCCAGCATGGCCCCTGTGTACCAGAGACAATGCCAGCAGCCACACACCAGCTGCTGTGGGCGGGTGGGGCAGGAAGGCTGGTGGTTAGGTGCCAGAGAAGCCAGACCCTGGATCTGGCCCAAATAGGCTATTGTCGAGGAGGTATGACCATTCTCTCTCTGAAGCCGCCTGGTGCAGGATGAATAGAGGCCAGTTAAGTACTTTCCTGGCAACTGAGTTTATAGATTTGCTTCCACAAGAGCTCTTTCTTGCAATGACCCAGGACACCTGGAGGGCCCACCCCCAGATGTTTGTGTTGAAAACATTCTGAGCAGGCTAGCCTCTTTGCTCTCAGGGAAAGGGGCTCTTTTACCGGGAGAAGGACCTGGGAAGAAATGCTAGAGGGCCTGAATGTCACCACTCCCACCAGGCCACCCACCATTAGCTGCCACGTGAAGCCTGCAAATTGCAGATCCCATCATGCTGTCCCCTGATCGGGGGCGCTGAAGGTGCCTGCTGACCCTGAACTGCTATGCCTGCTCCGGGCAGCCCGCTGTGCTGCTGTTCCAGCTTCATGGTGCTGGGTCTTTGCTCATGCCATTCCCTGTGCCAGAATTCCCTTATTGTCCCAGGTGGCTGTGCCACCCTGGTGTGGTCATCAGTCATAAGGGTTGGTTCAGGCATGGGTCTGCGACTTTTCACGGGCCAAAGAGAGTCAGCCCTGAGGCCTTTGGGGGAACCTTTGGAAAGGCACCCCACACAGGTGGCATTGCTTCAACCATGTCTGTCCTCCGTGTGGTCAGCCTAAGAATGAAACCAACCCAGAAGAAAGCAAATCAGAAAGGCATCAGGGGGCATCATTATTTAAGCACCAGAATCTACCTATAATTCTGTACTTTTCAGTCATTTGAATAAATTAGTGTCTTAGTGTTTGTTGTTGTTTTAAATATATTTTTATTGATTTCAGAGAGGGAGAGGAAGAGAGAGATTGAAACATCAATGATGAGAAAGAATCACTGATTGGCTGCCTCTTGTATGCCCCCCACTGGGGATCAAGCCCACAACCAGGGTACGTGCCCTTGACCAAAATCAAACCTGGGACCCTTCTGTCCACTGGCCGATGCTCTATCCACTGAGGCAAACCGGCCAGGGCTGTTGTTTTTTAAATAAAACCACAACAAGCCCTGGCTCGGTTGGGCGTCATCCTGTGCACTGAAGAGTTGCTGGTTCAATTCCTGGTACATGCCTGGGTTGTGGGCTTGATCCCTGGCGGGGGGCATGCTGGAGGCAGCCAATCAATGTGTTGCTCCCACATTGATGTTTCTCTCTCTCTCTCTCTCTCTCTCTCTCTCTCTTTCTCTAAAAATCAATAAAAACTCTTTAAAAAAAACAGTTTGAGCTGGGCTGTCACTCATGTTGAAAGTCATTACTAATATAAAGATGTGACACCATCAGGCAGACTCAGTCTGTCCTTTGCTGCTCCCACCTCAGCGGCTTTCCTGGTTTCTTTCTCTACCTGCCCAACGGAGCTATTCCCTCTGGAGGAGTGGACAGTGCTGCACCTCAGCTTCCCCTGGACCTCGAGTGGGTTTATTTTCTTCTTCAGTCGCCTTAAACTCTGCACATTGCCTTTGGTCCATATAAGACTCCTCCCTTGTGTTTTTATTCTTTCATCTCTGGACTCTCTCCCATCCCTTCCTCTACATAGGCAATGTGCTAACAAGTCTTCCCCCCCCCCCCCCCGGCCTTGTATATGCTGCTGCAAAATGAGTATTATCTTTAGGTGGTTTTTGTTTCTGCAAATGGTAGTATTTTGGTTCTCATGTTGTTTCTTTCTTTTTTTTTTTTTTTAACTCAGCATCGTTTTAAGGCCCATCCCCGTTGCTCTCCTAGCTGCTACGGCATTCTCCGTGCTGTGAACCATTCTCATTCTTCTTCCCAATAGCCCTGAGATGGACCCCTAGGTTGCTTCCAACAGCCTCTGCCCCCTCACCACCATAAAGAACTCTGCAGTGAAATGCATGTCCCATGCAACTGTGTCAATTCTGTTTGCGTCTCTACCTGGATATGGAATTGCAGGGGTGTGGGGGATGCGTACTATAGACTAACTACCCGCACCGTGACCTCACTGCTCTACCTTAGCATAAGCAGCGCTGTCACCAGCATTCCCACATGTCCACCCAACACCAACACTTGTCTCTATCCAGCTAAGTTTGGCCTGCTTCACAGATTGCATTAGTTCTCTACTGCTGGGTAACAAGTTACCACAAACCGAGTAGCTAAAATAACACCCAGTTTTATCTC